>NW_024544303.1:0-51555 GCF_018167655.1 Microtus oregoni | reverse complement strand
TGAGTTCCTCCCTTCCTCGATTTGAGCTAATATAAAACTGTCATTTTGCTCTTGAAAAATTTACCTCTGCATTGAGCTCCACTTCGTAACTAATTACCTTCTTTCACTCTTTTTTTTAATTTATTTTTTTATTGAAAAAATTCCTGCCTCCTCCCCCGCCCTCCCATTTCCCCCCTCACTCCTCTCCCCCTCCCCCCACTCCTCCCCCCTCCCCCCACTCCTCACTCCTCCCTTGTCCCCTCACTCCTCTCCCACTCCTCTGCCCCTCCCCCTCCCTCTGGAGTCTGAAGAGCAGTCCAGAGCAGTCCAAATTCCCTGCCCTGTGGGAAGTCCAGGTCCTCCCCCACTCCATCCAGGTCCAGGAAGGTGAGCATCCAAACAGGCTAGGCTCCCACAAAGCACAGAAAACTTCTCCAGGACCATACTGAACATGCCCTGCCTCAATCCTCCACTGATCCTAGCAAGAAAATCATTTTACCCAGTGCCTGAGTTTTTCTGAAGGCTTCTCACCTGCTGGCTGTCGGCCCGTACTTGGATATGGTCCTCCTCACCATACCTGCTGTAGCCGGATTTCAGGGATTGATGGCCAGGATGCATCTTCTGTAGCTTAAGTGGTGTCTGAACACATGACCTCATAAGTACTCTTTGCCACTTGACAGGAAAGCTGAAGCCTAGGGTCTCCCATATAACACCCATCTCAGCATTTGGAATCTTTCCTTCTAAGGGGCTTAGTCTTCTTTCCACACTCCCAACCAAGAGGACTGCACAACATGCTTGGAATTTTCAAATGTTTGCTGCATAGCCCTCCCCTCCCAAAGCTCCTTTAGTTTACCTTCTGTCCTGAAGCAGGATATGCTTCAGACATTCACATTTCTTTTGACCTCTATGCAGCTTGTTCAGTCAATAGTGGTTTCACTCTGTCCTCTTCCCTCCTTGCTGGCTCTAAATGTATTTGATTTCCTCGGAACCAAACAACCAAACCATAAGGCTGAGACCTCATGGGAAAATTACTCATTCTGGGGCTGTAGATATGGTTTTTTTCTCTTCAAGCTGTGGGTTAGAAACCCCAATAACTCTCACTCAAACTTGACCCTGAAAGGGGCACAGTGATCTTCACTATCCAAGAACCCTAGGATGACAAATAGGCCTAGGGGTTGAAGGGTTTACCTATATTGATTTAGAAAGATTTGGGCCTTTCACCAGACAAAAAGTTAAAAATTTTAAATCTCTCAAAGGGGATCTGCCCACTCCTGCTGATGCCATAGCAGAGACCATACAACAACCATCATCCAGCTGAAGCTTTGAAATCTCCAACATCAGGACCTATCTTCTGCTGCCACCTCATGGATGGCCATTCGAAATGACTTCCTGAGAATGTACTGTGCTTACAGAGATACTGATGAGTCCCTCAATGCAACCCCATGCATCTCCTGGTGGCCATCCCTTTCACAAAAGTAACTCTAAACTTCACATTCCATAGCCCTGAGACCATTTCCTCCTCTCCTCTCTGCTGGTACCTTCCTATCCTCCAGAAACACCAGCTGATTGCCTTTTCAATAACCATCATCCACCCCACTCTCCTTCTAGTCTTGGCAGTATGTTAACACCTTAATCTCCAAATCCTAACTAGCTCCATAAGGAATCTTCTTCTGGTATTGGTCTAGTCTCAATATGCAGACACCTTAATCTATGACTCATGCATCCCCACTTCATTACGTGTTCAACTCATCCTCAACATTGAAAGAGAAATGAGCCATTACCCTCCCAGTCACAACTGGAATAAGTTCAAAAGCTTCAGTATTGACTAGAGTCCTGTGTCCAGGATCCTGGGCTATAGTCTCCATCTATCCTAACAGATAATCCACTCCATCTAGAAGCCAACCTCAGACCTACAAAGTCAGTTCACCTTCCTAGCCTCAGTGGCCTTATAAAACTCTCAACTTTCTGATCACTGAAAAGGAAGGCTCCTGTCTTGCCCTCAGTGAACAGAATTGGTATTACATTGTTAGTTGGTCAAATGGAAAAGAAGATTAAAACATCTTACATGAATTGGCTTGTAAACTATCGTCTTCAAAGGCTGACTCCAATGTAAGATTCTTGCTATGATCCTCTTTTGGGCACTGATGACTCTTACCCCACCTAGGCCCACCTTAACCCTAACCCTGTGTCATAACAATAACTGTTTCCTGACCCTTTAGAATTTGTTTCAGGGAACAATTACTGAAATGACCCAAGGATCGGTGATTCTTAAAGAGTTTCTTCAGGCTTCCTACTGTCTACTCACTGCCTGACTCCCCACCTTTGACTCATTTCCTATATTTCCCACTACCCCTCCGACACCAATCCTGCTCAGCCAGAGGTAGTGATGGGAAGATAGTTCTTGGCCCTTTTGTCAACAATAGGCTGGAATTTGAGGTCACAAGCAGGCCTCTAGAATGCTGTGCAGATGACAATGGTTAGCCTGAGATGAGGAAACAAAAAATTAACCCGGAGCAGTCCGCATAAACCTTCTTATCAGATAATTTTAGTTTCGTTTTTCTCCCTAAATGGCCATCTGCCACAGGTGCCTGACCATAACAAGTACAGACTCCTTTCCAGAGGGCAAAGCCCAATGACCCTGTTTTACCCAAGATATAGAAAAACCTTCCAAGAGGAAAGAATCTTTCCTAAAGCCTTCAAAAACCCCATAAAGCCTATTTCCTCTTCTAATTGGCCTATTGCTACCCACTCTTGTCAGACTTCCTGGCAATTTGTTTCAACAACCTCGAAAAAACTTTTTATACCCATAGAGTGGTCAAGTTCAGTGGTTTCATGGAGCTCTCTTACACAATTGTGAACTTGATTATGATTTTGATGTGCTAATTAATACTTTCTCCCCATTCTTGAAAGCTGTACATGTACTTATTATTCAAATATAAGTTTTTTTTTTTTTTTGGTTTTTCAAGACAGGATTTCTCTGTAGCTTTGGAGGCTATCCTGGAACTAGCTCTTGTAGACCACGCTGGTCTCAAACTCAGAGAGATCCACCTGCCTCTGCCTCCAAAGTGCTGGGATTAAAGGCATGCAGCACCCCTGCCTGCCAAGGTTTTTTCCATAAAAATAGAAAGAAAAAAGACTCATGTATCATGTTTCTAAGAATTTGGAATCTACATGAAATATCAGAGCTCTATATTACTGGATCAATAGTATATTGAGTATAATAACATATTAACTATCTCATAATTTGAAGAGTTGAAAAGACCACAAATGATACAGTCATAGTATGACTAATTCTTTATTATGTTGTATTATTTTTTTCATAGAATATATTTTTATCCTGTTCTTTCTCTTACCCCAACACTTTCCAGGAGTTCTAGATCTCCCTACCCACATAGCGTCATGTTTTTTTTTTTCTCTCTGCCTTTCCCAAAACAATAAAAACAACAAAAAAAATCAAAACAGACAAACCAAAAGATGAAAGAAAATCAACGTGACAAGCAATACCCAAACAAAACAAAAAGCATACACAAAAAATATGTTTTACGTTTACCAACTACTCCTAGGCATGAGGCCTGCCCTGCAGTATGGTTAATATACCCAATGACACACTGAAATAAATTGGTTTACCTTTCCCAGCAGGTATCAAATGCAAATAATTTCTTGGTTAAGGGCATGACATTGTGTCTACTCAATTTTACTAGTTTGTTTCATTCTGAAGGAGATTAAGGACAGTATTGCTAATGAAGTTATTAAGCAAAAAGAAACAAGAAGAAACCGCGAGAGATGCTGTGATGAAAGCAATAAGTGACTTTGGTGAATATTCAGTAGAAGAGGAATAGGATCAGACTTAGAATTCATATAGAGCTCTTGTCATTGCCTCAAGAAAGGAGGTAGGGTGAAAGAAGTAACTGAGGATTCCAATGGAGTGATGTTTTTCATTAATCTTAAGCTTTAACATACTTTAACTGTAGCTATGATTTCACAGTCAGTTTCATTTGGCTCTCTCTACCCTGTATTGGGGAATTATGCTGCTCACAGAAGCTGTAGTCAGTTTCATGCACAGAATATCTCTCAGTTGCCTAACACAACTTAGTGAGCCGCTGTTGCTGAAGACATTTTGATTGTAGAACATAGAGAAATCAAGTGGACACTGTACTAGAACCTTTCTTCCTGCTAGGTAGCTTTAATATCATTGAAAAGTGTAATGCAGAATGCTGGTGTTGAAAAGTCATCAGTGCACTAACCCAGTGCTAGAATTTTATGCTACAACACCAACTCTCTAAGGCAAGGTGTGCCTATTGGGGAAATAGCAGCATGATTATTAGGAGGGAGGGGGCAATCAACCACTTTTTTCTTAGACTGCAAGCTCAACAGGAGGAAATTGATGCCTGGTATTGTAAACCTGGTCAAAAACTCATGACTGAAGATGCCATAGGCTCTGACTGGTGAGCCAGGTGGCTACTCTTACTATTTTGTAAAGTGGTTCTCTTGTCCAATTCCCTACTACGTGCATTTAGACCAATAGATTAGTGTGACTTCTAACATTGGTTAAAGAAGCTTTGGTTTGTAGTGTGCTTCAGTTAGTGCAGAAAATCACAACTCATCAAGATGCTCAGAAAATGTTTCTGTTGAGTGGTTATTCCTAAATGGGACATTTATATCCTTCTCTGGCTCTAAGGTTAAAGGATTATCATGAAAGAGGAGGCAAAAGAATGCAAGAGCCAGAGGATCTGGAGAGATTTTTGGAGAGCTTTCTTATGAACTTGCTTTAACTGTTGAACTCACAATATCATAGCAGTCATGGTTACCTGTGGAGGACCAGGGTTAACCCTACCTACATTCCAGTCTGGACAGAAGAACAGTTCATGAGGTACCATGCATAGCTGAAAAGCTATTGGCAACTAGTGACTACACAGGAAAGGGTAGATACTTTCTTTAGCGCAGTAGCCACTGATAAGTTGTACATATTCCGGTAATGATCCCAAATCTATGTTTTACAAGCAACCCAAATAAAACTGAGTTATTTTGAAATAATACAGAAGAGCCATGAGTAGCGGGACAACTTGTTGGGAAGTAAAGGGATTTCTGAAGTAGTGAGAAGGGGATAAAACAGAGGAATGTGGAGATAAATGGTCAAAATACACTACACACATGTATGAAACTGTAAAAATATATATTATAATGTTTCTTAAGGAATATTCTCCCCCTTCACTCAATTGTTCATTAAATGTCCATTCTCACCCCAGAGGTTTCCAACTGTTCATTATGTTGTTTTGTATGTCCTGCATAATTGTTGCAGGTAGAAGCTACTTATCTAGATCCAGAAGACCCATGACATGTATTCTATTCTATTCTATTCACTATCCTGCATTCTATAAAGTCTGACCTCTACATGTGTGTTGATTTTGTGTGTATATGTGCATGTGCACGTGCATGCATTTCTTGATATAAAATATTATTGGGATTTTTTGTCAAGCCTGTTCCTCCTAATTGATATGTATCTGCTAGATAAATGATCATTTACAGATTCGGATAGATAGATACACAGATAGATAGATGGAGATAGATAGACAGATATGAATTTCTTCATGTGTATATGCATGCACATGAGTGGTAGGCAACACATCATGTTGAAGTATCAACCTGAAAACTAGGCATTCTCAATGCAGTTCTTCCTCTCCTCAGATTTTAGTGTATATTAGAGTAACATGCATGAATCTATTAAAACAAATTGATAGTTTCTCTATATGATTATACTGGTATACAATGAACTTTGTTTTGAGAAACTCAATTCTAGGCTCAGGTCTGTCACTGACTGTATGGCATATACTAGTAGATAAAGAAATATGCATAAGTATTAATTCTTCATATAAAATAAAGTTAATAATACTAGTCTATTCCTAAAGGTACTGTCTACACTCATCCTCTCAAACTCTTCATCTAGGATATACATATAACTATGAAAAATGCAACAATAATAAAACTGGAGAACTTAAGAAAACACTACCAAAAAATTAGCGAACATTTACCTTACACTTTCCTGAGGCAGAGATAGAAAAGAAATTATGGTAGGTTCTTCAGCTGTTATCAAATTAAAAGAAGGAATTTAATCTAAAGGTTTGTAAGAAGATTGTCAGTCTAAGAGTTCTGGTGGTCAAGGAATGAAGAACTGAAAGTAGAGAACTCCTGAACTCAGATAAGAAACGAAGCACATCTGTATACTTTTTAATCACTGACAAATTCCCCCCTTCTTTTTTAATTACACTTTGCATTTAGAAATTATTCGTAAAATCTGAAATCTTCACACAAAGAATACCCATGGATATTATATATCACATGACATTTTCAAATGTCTCAATGTACTCATTACACTCATCTTTTGGAAGTAACTATGGTCATTAGGTTGTCTTCTGTGTATTGTTTATTAATATATCAAAAGTCACATAGCATATTGAAAATTATCATGTGTTTTAGTGATTGTATTTTTTCTGGTTGTTTTTTTTTGCTAACCATGTGTATTATATATTCTGTGTTTAAAACAATATTATACAAAGCAGTCCACAGGGAACTCCAGACTGATTCTGTGATACTCCGCACAAACAATGGTTTAGAAATTGCCTTAGTTGATTTTGTCTTTGTGGATTTTCCAGTTTTCAGTTATAGAAAACTAATGGACTTTTGTATTAATGATACTTATATATATTTTATAAAATAACAGCATTTCATGTGATTTTTCTTGGTATTGCTTTAGAGATTTTGACAGACAATTGAAATTTAGTACTTCAAAATAATAGAGTCATTTATTGAATTTATGGATGCTATGTGAAATACTTAGAGTTAGATATATGGTAGTTTATAAGTGGAAAACAAGTTTGATTCTACACTTTTAAAAGTGATTGCTTTAAAAATTTTTAGGTATGTAGGTTGGAAAAGAGTTGTAATGCAAACTTGAAAATGCAAGAAGAGCTTTAGTGAGGTAATATATCAGCTGTGGGAGCCCTGACTTTTAGCTGAGCCTCTGTAGGGTGTAAGATGCAAGAATAATCCTGCTGATTTGCATCCCAATCATATTTTAAATTTATGGAATGAAGCCATTCTGTAAGTTTGATGTTTGAGTCTTCCCTTATCTTGGAAAAGTCTTATAACTTAACAAACTCTCATTTTAGCATCCTAATAATTGGATCACATATATAATTTCACAAATTTGTGGAATTTAAGTACCCTACATAAAGTGCAGATACAGAGAAAGTTAATATTATTGTGGTGCTTGATGCAGTTATAATCTTAATTCTCAAACTCCACAACAGATTTGAAACCTAAAATTGAAAAATAAGTACACAAATGTTTAAGGTAACACATGATGACAAGGAGGAAGATTTGAGGTCCAGGCAGCCACATAAAAAGCTGGAAGTTGTTCAAGTATGTCAACAGGGTGTGTGGTGTGTGAGTTACTGGGATGAGGTACTACATACAGGATGACCCCTCGGGCTAATTGACCATTAAACCTAGCTAAAACTAGAGCTCTTTGTTCAGCAAGAGACCCTGTCTCAAAACTCAAGATGGAAAGTAATAGAGGAAGAAAATCTCAACGTTGACCTCTGTATGCATGGACCCATGTAGCTGTATGCACACGCGCACACACGCACACACACACACACACACACACACACACACACACACACACCACATTCACATCCACATCACACCATGCCACAACAGAAACAAGAAATATGAGGATAAGGCAAATTGCCAACTGAAAAAACCTCTGGATACAGATCTGCCTTCCCTAAGATACGATGACTTGCACCATTTTCATGGGCTAGGGAAACATCATTCTTTTCTTTTCCTAGATTTCTATTAACATATGCTAATTTTACTTAATGGTCTTCATTTTGATATCTTTACACACATATTTCATCAGATTCACCTTCTTTTTAACCTTCTTTGTCACCCTCACTCCTAATTACCCCCTTCCTCTTCTCAAATAGCTTCCCTTCTATATTCATATCTGTTTTGTTTTAGGTCACCTAAAGAGTTTAAGTAGGGTTTCTTATATGAGCATGAGAGAATGATTCTTTAGAGAGCATCAGCAACTAACCAGTGGCTACACAAAAGAAGAAAATGTCTCCCCAACCTCGGTAGCTTCTAATTGCCTAGCAACCCTCAGGGAGTATGAAGGACTGGGGATGCCTTTCCCTCAGCAACTATCATTGCTTTTAAGGTCCCAAGTATGTATTACAAAAGGAAAATATTATATAAAAATATAAATTTTTGCTTATAAGCATTTTCAATATTCACAGAAAAATACTAAATATTCTACTATTTAAGGATTTTTTGATAAAATTTAGTAAAGTCTATCATTTTACTAATAGAGAAAAACAGTAACCACTCTTTTGAAAAGGTGTGACCATGTCTGCTTCCAATTTCCAGGAAAATCTATATATGTTTTTCTTTGGGTTCACCTTATTATTTGGTTTCTCTTGGCTTGTGAACTATAGGCTCAATGTCCTTTGTTTATGGCTAGAGTCCACTAATGAGTGAGTACATATGATATTCATCTTTTTGGGTCTGGGTTATCTCACTCAGGATAGTGTTTTCTATTTCCATCCATTTGCATGCAAAATTTAAGACATCATTCTTTTTTACTGCTGAGTAGTACTCTAATGTGTATATGTTCCAAACTTTATCCATTCTTCCATTGAGGGGCATCTAGGTTGTTTCCAAGGTTCTGGCTATTTCAAATAATGCTGCTATGAACATAGTTGAACAAATGCTTTTGTAGTATGATTGGGCATCTTTTGGGTATATTCCCAAGAGTGGCATTGCTGGATCCTGAGGTAGGTTTACTCTCAATTTTCAAAGAGACAGCCACACTGATTTCCAAAGTGTTTGCACAAGTTTGCATTCCCACCAGCAATGGATGAGTGTCCCCCTTACTCCACATCCTCTCCAGCATAGGTGATCATTGGTGTTTTTGATTTTAGCCATTCTAACAGGTATAAGATGGTATCTCAAAGTTGTCTTGATTTGCATTTCCCTGATTGCTAAGGAGGTTGAGCATGACCTTAAGTATCTTTTGGCCATTTGAACTTCTTCTGTTGAGAATTCTCTGTTCAGTTCAGTACAAGATCGCTGGGTAATAGTTGGGAGCATAGGGGTTGGGATGGGGTGGGGAAAGGGGAAAATGGGGGAGAGAGGGGAGAAGGGAAGGATTGGGGAGAGCTTGGAGGAATGGGAGGGTTGAGATGGAGGAAGGGCAGATATGGGAGCAGGGAAAAAGATATCTTCATTAAGGAAACCATTTTAGGGTTGGCAAGAGACTTGACTCTAGAGGGGATACCAGGTGTCCATGGGGATGTCCCCTGCTAGGTCGTTGGACAGCAGAGGAGAGGGTGCCTGAACTGGCCTTGTCTCCCAGTCACACTGATGAATATTTCGAATATCACCATAGAACCTTTGTCCGGCAATGGATGGAGACAGAGATAGAGACTCACATCAGAGCAACGGACTGAGCTCCCAAGGTCCAGTTAAAGAACAGAAGGAGGGAGAAGATGAGCAAGGAAGTCAGGACAGCGAGGGGTTGGTCCACCCACTGAGATGGTGTGCCTGAACTAATGGGAGTTCACCAAATCCAGCTGGACTGGGAATAAACAAGCATATGATCAAATCGAACTCTCTGAATGTGGCTGACAATGGGGGCTGACAGAGAAGCATTAATAATGGCACTGGGACATATTTCTACTGCAGGTACTAGCTTTTTGGGACCCTATTCTCTTTGGATGCACACCTCCCTAAGCCTTGATGGAGGGGGAAGGGCCTTGGACTTCCCATAGGGCAGGGTACCCTGCCCTCTCTTAAGACTGGATGGGGAGGGAGGAGGTTGAGGGGAGGAGCAGTAGGGGAATGGAAGAATGGGAGAAAGTGGAAATTTTTGACTGGAAAAATGAGAATATAAAAAGGGAAAATATGTGACCATCTAACTTTGAGATAATACCTATCAATACCCCAGATATCTATTCTTTTGAACAGTACATATTAAAAGAAAGCAAAATTGTCTATCAGCAAGACAAAATATCAAATACTTTACTTATTCTTACATATGAAATCAATGTATCATGGAGATTTTTTTTCCAACGTAAAATTAAGTAACAAGAACATTATATGACCCGTGATAGTTTTATAATGAATGCAAAAACATTTCTTCAGTCAGAATTTCTTCCACTTCATTTGCACAGGATGTATTTGAGAATGTAGCTAAATTGTAGACTTTGATCAATGTTGGAACTGCAGTGGAATTTGATAATTTTGTTAATCACAAAATTTCAGTTGCTGCTGCCCTTGCTGAACAACAGACCACCACAAGTTAAGCTGAACTCTCTTAGTCCTCTCATCATTTCTAAGGGCAGTCATAGTTAATTTTCACACAAAAAAAATCTTTTAAAAACACATTTAAAAAAATCATTATGTCTTTTTCTTAAAACATTGTTTAGTCATTGTTGAGAGTACACAATTATAATAGGGATAATTTTTACAGGAAACAAATTTAAGATGCTCTATTTAGTTGTTTTCTGGAATTCCTACTTGATATGGAGTTTATACTTACAAAAGGCATATAAAGAAATGATTAGTCTGGGCTTTCATTTCTGTCTCCCATCAGCTGTATTCTTCCAATATATATCTGTCTTCCTTTCTGACACTGTAAGCTCCTCTTCTCAGCTTACCTAAGCCAAGGCCTTCCTTATTCTGCCCTAACAGTTAAACTCACTGGCATTTTTCCTTCCTTAAAGATGTGGATTGTTTAATACCCATGGAGAAAATGATAGTAGGAGAAAATTACTTGCAATAACTACCATGGGCAAGAGTTACCCACAGAATGCACTAACAACACCTCCATCAAGAGGTCAAACCTATAGACGCATGGTGCTACACACCTATAATTCTTGCACTCCAGAGGCTGTGAGCATGAGGATGGTGAGTTTGAGGACAGCCTGAGCTACATAGTAAGATTCTATGTTAAAAAAAAAAAGGAACAAAAAGAGCAATGCATAATTTGGATGACTGTCCTCAGCACTAGCAGAAATCAAAACATTTGAAAGTAGATGTAAGCAAAGGTTAGATCACTAGGAATAGCCTGTGCCTTCTCTGTGTGATTCTCCGAGTACGCATCTTGGGAACCCTAAAACAAAGTGCTGTCTTAAGCCACTTAACATAGCATCATTTTCTTCATGTAACAACACAAAACTTACAATTATATAGGCAGGAGAGATAGTTCAGTGATTAAAATTATAGGCTGATCTTCCAGAGGATGCAAATTTGATTCCCAGCATTCACAATGTGGCTTACAGCTTTCTGTAACTTCAGTACCAGAGGATCCAATGCCCAGTTCTGGCCAGTTCCTCCAGAACAGTGGATACAGATGTGATGCTCATACATCTATTCTAATAAAATATCAATGCACACAATAAATAAATAAATCTCAAAAATATAAAAAAGTACACATTTATCTTTCTAAAAGAGAGAGATGCAGCCTAAATCCTATTTGTCTTGACTAAGACCTTGATATTTTTTTTTCTTTCTTATTTCTGGTTCCCTGTCTTATTGTGGTCCATGTATGTTTCTATTTTACAAACTACCCTTACTTTAGGAACTCAGTCTCTACTTAGTAACATTTGAAATTCCTGTAGCCCTATTGGGCTCTTTGTTTCTGCTTTCTTTTCTAAGTATATGCTAAAATAAACCTATAGACTTATAGATGACCACCTTGGATTGCAACTCTCATATATGTGTTTAAAAAATCTTTCATACACACATACACACATGAACTCTCTTCATGAATTTGAGAGGAATTAGGGTGACATGGTAGGAGTTGCAGTGCAGAGTGGGTAGGGTAGAAATGATGTAAATATAGTATTTTTTACGAAATTATAGAAAATGTTTTCTTAAATACATTATGCAAAATAAAATTAAAAATTTCAAAATAATTTTTATATTCAATTGGAAAGATAAAGTTTTCATATGCAGTATGATCAGTATTTATCTTAATAGTTGGTTACTTCTTGATAGACACCAAAATTTCTATTTCTATTGTAGAAAAACCATTTCAGAAATTTTGAAAAGTCGGGTGTCTGTGCCATAAACTTGTAACCCCAGACCATGGAAGACAAAAACAGAAAGATGAGACATTCAAGGCCTGTTTGGGCTCCACTAGAGCCTGTCTTAACAAAAGTAATCAAAATGAAATATAAAATACTGGCAGTATTAGAAGAACACAAACAAAGGAAACCTTTACTAAAATGTTTATCATTTACTTGATAAACAATGGAATAATACGGGAGTGTTTTAGCAATTTTCATGAATATAATTGATACTATGAATTATATACTAGAACATCCTAATTTTATGTCACATACTGTTACCAATCTAGACTATTTGATAATTTATTTTATTTTATTTATATATTTATTTATGGTTTTTATTTATTTTTTTTTTGATACAGCGTTTCTCTGTGGTTTTGGAGCCTGTCCTGGAACTAGCTCTGTAGACTAGGCTGGTCTCGAACTCACAGAGATCTGCCTGCCTCTGCCTCCCGAGTGCTGGGATTAAAGGCGTGTGCCACCATCGCCCGGCTTGATTATTTTTTAAAAATAGTCCTGTTTGTAATTTAATAAGCTGCCACGAAAGTTCTTGCATAGTAGTTTTTCACTACCTTCAGGTCTTGGGGGATATGTTTGTGCTTCTTTCTCACAGTTTTTCTACTACTTGTACCACTTGGATTGGGGGCTAGACCAAGGGAAGAACATAGAACATGAAGAGTTAACTCAGGGATAGAAAAGTTGGCAAATGAACACATGAACAAGTGAATGCATGTATAGGTTATGGCCTACAATTCCTTTAAGACTAATCAAAGCAGTGTGCAACTTGATATACCATCCTTTGCTGACAGCCATGGGAGGTCTACCCCTTTGTGAACAGAAAGAAAGGAGGAGTGGATGGGGGGAAGGGCCTGATGTGGGGGAAAGAATGATAGGAGAAGAGGGCCAGGAAACTGCTGTTGGGGTGTAAAATAAATAAATTAATTAAATAAAAAACTAATCAAAGCAATCTGAAAAATGAATGGGTCTTTTTCAAACCCTAATTAAAAGCCCATTAATAATTTTCTTTGGTTAATATAGTCGTAAAACCTAGAAAAGTATTGGTTTCTTGATACTTTAGGAAATGCATATATTTTGTAAATCAATGTTCTTTCTTGTATACTTTTTAAATGTCTTTTTTTTGCACATGCCTTTCAAAAATATTGTATTCTTATTACACTCATTCATTTTGTGTCTGTTGGTATATTCGTTCTCTCTCTCTGTCTCTCTGTGTATGTATGTATGTGTGTGCGTGTGTGTGTATGTGTGTGTATGTTTCATGATGTATGCTCACATGCCAAAGACCACCTTTGCCAATTACAGGACAATTTTTAGGCCTATGTTTTCTCCTTCTACCAGGTGTGTTACAGGTATCAAATTCCAGTTGTCAAGCTTGACAGGAAACTTCTTTACCCACTAATCCGTCTTTCTGGCACACTATAAATAGATTTCATCTGAACTATTCTAAGTATTTGAACTTGGGACTCTTTTTGGTTGTGTGCTTGTTGTTGTGTAAGGCATGGCCTCTCTTTCTCCCTCAGGCTGTCCTAGAACTGAGTTTGTAGGCCAGGCTGGCCTCACTTGTGTTTCTCCTTTCTGCATCTGCCTAGTGCTGAGATTACAGGAATGTGTCACCACTGCCAGCACAATTATTTCCTTTTAATTATGTTTAATATACATTTTCTAGTTCATTTGCCTCTTTGGCTTAGCCTCCACATTGATAGTCCAAAATCATCGCCTTTGATTTCAGCATCATTTCTGTGTTACCCTGTAAATGTCACAGCTGCTTCCTCACAAATCAGGCTATGCCACTTTGCAGGCCTTCCCTTATGACTGAGGGCACTAGCAATTGTGCCTGTTAGAGGACACAGGCCTCCAGTAGGGCAGGAAATGTAACCTCAACCTCCCCTGTAGCATGAATAATAGCAATCCAGAGACAGATATTTTGGGTTAAACTTGGAGGTCAGAAAAGCAAAGCAGCTAAGTCATCAGAGAGCTCTTGCTTCTATGAAATTTTCAGACTGAAAGAGAGCGAGTTCCTCTCTCATCCTGCCTTATGTTTCTCGCTAGTGCTGGGATTAAAGGCATTCACCACCACCGTCCAGCTTCTATGACTAACTAGCGTGGCTGCTGGGATTAAATAAATGTGTGTGCCACCACTGCCTGGCCTGTATGACTGACTATTGTGACTGTTTTGCATTCTGTTCTTCAGGCAATTTTTATTTATTAAAATACAAATGAAATATCACTGCACTCCCCTCTCTGATACCCAGGTCCTACTTCTTATCAACACCCTACTGAATGTTAATATATGGTAACCTAGCCACATATAAGTGTACAAAAAAGCCACACATTACATTTAGATCACCCACCACCTACAAAAGCAAGGGATTTTCTTGGTTTCTCTGGATGGAAATACTTATTCTTTCTACCCCATTTGGGACCCCATTGTACTGGTGATACCATAATATCATAACCTACCTAATAAAGTGCTGTAGGAATTCCTACCACCAGTAGCCTTTAAGTTACCTGCCCACTTGGGCATGGCATTTTATACTATTTATGCCAATGTAAAGCACATGTCTGGCCTCTTTTCTGGCTGCGAGATTTGGTTGCTGTTCCCCGTTCCAGCAGAGGATTGTGATCTGTGAGTCTACTCCTAAATAAATAACCCTCTATTATACTCAATTCTGAGCCAGTGTGGGATTTCTTTTAAGTGTCCTTCTTCAATAGAGCTCTTCGTATGAGCAACTGAGGTCAGCTGCTTTCTGTCAAGACCTTAAAACACCTGGTGTTTTCTATTATAAACCCTGTCATTGTCACAACCATCAAGTACATGTATTGACTTCCTTATAGATATCTACAAACACATTTGCCAAAGACTGTGAACATTCCAACGACCTATGTACATCCTATCAACATAAAGCATATGAAATTACTCAAATAGAAATCAATATCTATGTCTTGTAAGAGCAATCCTTCAGAGCACACAGGCATCTCTACATACATTTAAGCTTTAAGATAAAAGGTAGTTTCTGAAATATGACCTACAATCAATAGCATTGCCAATTCAAACCAAATAATAAGATATGCACAATGTCACAAAGCCACAATTAAGAGATACAAGGGGAGGCCAGCGGATATGATATTGTCTAAACACAACCTCCTTTTTCCCTCTAGCAATTGTTCTTGTAGAATCAGCATTAAGAGGTAAAACTAGATGTAAGCACAGAAATGTCATTATAAAACTCACCCTGCAAGCATTTCAAACATTTCTTGTTGTGAAAAGTCAAACGGATTAATATTTCAAACTGGAAGAAATTCTAAATTTAAAACCTCTGTGCTTCCCATTTAAATCTCATCTCCAGAGGTAGTTAAAACCACTAGTTGTTAGGTATTTGGTCACATAAAAATGTAGACTTGGAAAAACAAGGAAACTAAGAAATTAGCAAATAGTATCTTTAACAAAGCTGTATTTTTGAATGTGTAGCATTTATACTATTTTCCCACAGTTCTAGTTACAGTATATTTAGTGATAATTTAAAGTTAGCTGTTTCATGGAGAGAGAAATGATGCCATGTTTAATATGTACTTACTCCTCTTCCAGAGAACCTGAGTTCAGTACTTCCTGGGTACCCGTGTTCAGTTCCCAGCCTCTATGTCTGGTGGTTCACAACCACCAGTAACTCTCCCTCCAGCTCCAGGGTGTCTACCACCCACTTCTAGCCTATGCACTCCCATGAATATACATGGCAAACATGCATATGCACAAAGCAAAAATAAATCTTTAAAATATAGTGGGTTTTTCAGATAACTCTTCAACCTGGAGTCAGTATAATTTTGTAACTAGTGGCATAGTAATTTGGAGGTTATAGTGAAAAAAGAACAACAAAAAACTACAGGACTTCCATGTAAGTCCCCTAAAATTCCAGTGTCATTCAGTTTGCCCATCCTTCTAGCTTTTGGCGAGATGTACTTTTAATCGTTTACACCTGCACCATTTTGGATGCCTATGTTCAGGCTTTTAAATCTCTTGTGTCCCAGAAGCAGCAATCTGAAAATGTGTTGCAGTTTATGTCATCTTAGAGTAGTCTTAAACTAATGATTGACTACTCTGTGAGGGAAGAGGATAGCCCAGCCCTTCTACTTTAGGCTGTTACAAATTCTGAAGTATGTTTTAGGCTATTACTGTGGAACTGGTCTCAGACTAGGAATGTGCCTACAACTGCCTCTTACATATCTTCTCCATTCCTGTTGTACTTCATCTGCCATTCCTGGGACTGCCCCTTTTAAATCAATTTTATAGAATATGTGAATTCTCCTCTTCAGATGAACCGCAAAAGAATGCAACCTAGAAAATAAGGTCCCTCTTACTGCTAATCGTAAGGGTATTATACTTCTTTTGGATGACCCTAAACACAAACAGGCACACACACACACACACACACACACACACACACACACACACTACAATGTTTCCCACACTCCCACACATGAATGCATACACACATGCACATATGTTACAATATTTCCCATGCATGCTTCAGGACTTTTACTAAGGCAACTAAGTTCTTCTTCCTGTTTCTGCAATCCCATTCCTGTATTGGGACACGCCATCCATTTAAAACTGTTTACTTAACAACCATACTACTTTCTCCTCAATACTTTTAAAATCTGATTCTCCATAGAAATTGTCTATAGTTTTACCTTGGTTAGTGTCATTTGTATATTTCCTGAGTACAGTAAGATATCTATGAAGCACAGAGATGACCCGAAATCTAAATGTCATCTTGCCTGTTTCTTGTCTAAATAGACTCAGGTTTTCTCTACAAATTTTAAATGTAAACGTTTTTCAGCAGAACTGTATTTTATATCGCAAGATTGTTATAGTACTTCTTATTCATTATAGTACTAGACATAGAAATTCCCCAGTTACTTTCCCTAAAAAGTTAGAAGAAATAGTTTTGAAAACTTTTAACATAAACAAATGATATATGTTTAAAGGGCTATGTATTTCCCTAATTTACAAATCATACATTATACACAATTATTCAAATCTCATATGGCACCCCATAGATATTTCAATGATTATGGTTTTATGCACAAATTCAAACATTAAATATAAGATTTCTACCTGTATTTATAAATGCTGGTGCATAAATAAATAATCTGTGAGACCCCATAAATAAGGAATAACATACTTTATTACTATAAACAGTCCTGACTTCTAAATATTTCTTAAGGCATTTGTTTTATTCCTCACCCTAATTTTCAACCAAGAATCTCAGAAGTAGCAGCAATTTAATACTTTTGACCAAAGCAAAACATGGTATTTTCCTGAGTGAATTCATAGTACTTCAGTTGACTGGGTGTTAAACAAGCTAACTTTACTTATATACAGCTAAATAGAATACATCATGAATATGTGACATGATTAGCATATATTTGGGTTTGATTGAATTAGGCATTTAAACTTTATAGCACATTTAGTAACAATACACTATAAGTAGCAAGGAATAAATTATTGGAATAATAGGACATAGGTATATTGGTCAGGTTAGGTTTTGTAATAGTGTAATATTAAACTGATTAAATGAATTTTTAATTTCAACAAAATATTAGAACCCACAAGTGCTATAATGTGTAGGTATGATTACTATCAGAAACTATTGAGTTAACAAATTAGTAACATACTATTATAGAACCAAACAAGCTTGGGATATCTGTCTATTCATTACTTTAAAAAAATTCTAGTAAACTGGAAAAGAGAACATTTTCAACAAATGGTGCTGGACAAACTGGATGTCTACTTGCAAAAGAAACCAAATAGATTCATACTTTCTGCCCTTCTCAAAACTCAATTGCAAATGCTGCAAAGACCTCAACATAAAACCAGATACACTAAACCTGCCAGAAGAGAAAGTGGGGAAATAGCCTTGAACTCACTGATACATAAAAAGACTTTCTAAACAGAACACCATTAGCATAGCCACTAAGACCAACAATTAATAAATGGGATCACATGAAACTCAAAAGCTTCAGTATAGAATAAAGATGCCATAATTCAGACAAAGTGGCAGCCTACAAAATGAGAAATTGCTATCAACTCCACATCCACTATAAGGATAATATATAAAATACATAAATAACTCAAAAAACTAGATATCATGAAAACAAATCACTCCATTTAAAATGTGGTACAGATCTAAACAGAGAATTCTCAAAAGAGAAAACCCAAATAGATAGTACTTAAAGAAATGTTTAACATCTTTAGTGACTAGGGAAATGAAAGTCAGAAGTATTTTGAAATTTCATCTTACACTCACCAGGCTGGCTAAGATCAATCAAATAACAGTCCAAGCTAGCTAAGATGTGGAGTAATGAGAACTCTCATCCATTGCTGGTGAGAGTGAAAACTTCCACAGTCACTATGGAAAACAGTCTGGCAGTTCCTCAGAAAGATTGTCATGAATCTTTCTCAAGATTCAGGTATACTCAGCATTACCCAAACAATGTTTCATCCAACCACAGAGACACTTGTTCAACCAGGTTCATTGTTGTTCTATTCATTGTAGTCATAAACTGGAAACAACCTAGATGTCCCTAAACAGATGAATAGATAAAATATGGTATATTTAAAAAGTGAATTTCCAAGGTAAATGGATGGAACTAGAAAAAAAAAACCTGAATGAGGTAACTCAGATCCAGAAAGATAAATACAATATTCATTTGCTTACATGGAGATAAAAGCTGTTGAGTAAATGATAACCAACAGTCTATAGAACCGCAGAGCCCAGGGATAAAGTGAATGGAGAAGGTCAGTTAGATTTTCCTAGGAAAGGGAAATACAATAGGCAGTTATCAATGGATTCAGAGAAGAAATTAGAAAGAGAGAATCAGATGGAGAGTGGGAGGGAAGAGTGAGGTGAGGGAAGGAATACAGGGAAAGAGCTAAAATTAAGAACTGTTTGAAACATAGTATGAAAACTTAAGAGAGTAGAAACTTTCTAATATATATTCATATATGAGAGTGCTCTAATGAAATTGCCAAACAATGAAAGAGAAAGAGCCCACCAACTGGCTATCTCTTGTCACCAAATGAAGCTTTCAGCACAAGAATTGGGTTTCATCGAATTGAGTTGTTGGCTAATTTGGTTCCTGGGAAACCCACAAACAACTCAGGCTGTTTCAAAGACTATGGGTTGTTCTCCACAAACTGACAGGAAGACCCCATTGTTGAAGACAACACCTATACAAGGCATTGAACATGAGAAGTCGAGTTGGTGCCTGTAGAGAGCCTTCACCCTATGTTTTAGAACATAGGTACAGGAATGAACAAATGAACTCTGCACTCTGCAGAAGGAGAAATGCAAACACCAAACTATGCAATCCCTTTGATTTACAATGGTAGATATTCTTGCAACATATGCTAGTACATAACACTAGTGGGAGTAACCAACTAATATCTGATTTGATTTAAGGTCTATGAGATGTACTTCAGTCTTGACACTGCTTGGGTGATCAAAAACCTGAGACTAGATAGCCCAGGGACATATGGTAAAACCAAATGATACTGTTCTAAAAAAAAAAAAACAGTAATAGGACTTCTAATGACATTCTGCTATACTCATAGATCGATGTCTTATTATTCCATCATGAGAGAAATCTTTTCCTTCCATAGATGGGAAAAAATATAGAGACCCACAGTGAGATATTATACAGATTGAGGGATCTTGAAACACACAGCTATTAACTTAATGGCTCCATCAAATCTCTCTCCTCAAGTTCAGAGAACTCTACAGAAGAGGAGGCAGAAAGAGTGGAAGAGAAACATGGGATGGAGGATACCAAGAGAACAAGGCCCTTTAAATGAGCATGATCTAAGCATACATGATCTCACAGAGACTGAGTAGCATGCACAGGTCTGTACCAGGTCCTTCGATATATGTTATGACTTCCAGTTTAGTCCTGGATGTGCGATCCAGCAGGTCTCTGTTTCTTATGCCTTGTCTTGGGCATTTTCCTTTTTTTTTGTTTTTTCCAATTCTTATGTCTTCATTTTTGTTTTAGCTTATTTTATTTTTATCCCTTAGAAATCTGTTTTCTAACTAGAGACAGAAAAGGAGTGGATACAGATGGGAAGGGAGGTGGGGAGAAACTTGGAGAATTAAGAGTGAAAATTGTAATCTGGACATATTATGTGAAAAAATATTTTCAATAAAAGGAAAAGCACATAAATATTGCCTGAGTCAATCTTTCATGTCATATTCACCATGTGTAGCACGTTGTCTTCTTGCATACTTCACATCTATTCTCTCTGTATCTCTCATAAGCAGATAAATACTGGATAATCAGAAAAGCATTCATGTAGAAGTGGTTTACATTAGTCATGAGGACAGTGATGTTTCTGGTCCTGTAAGTATTAGAAGCATTTGTATATGGACTATCAGATCCTTATTGTAGCTTATGATCTTCACTTATCCGTTTGACTGTGTTTTCTGCACCCTCGCACCCTGCTGTCTCCGTCCTATTGCCAACAAATAATTATTATTTTCTTAGCTTCCAAACCTACAAACCACCTTTGTAACTGAATATTTACCTTTGTTAACATCAGGTACTAGCACTGATAGTGGTTCATTCAATAAATATTATTGAATTAATCATATACTCTAAAGCACCTTTAGTACATTTTAATTTATTATACATTTATGTGCACCACATTAATAATGAACTTTAAGAAATTTGATGTTTTTATTTTACTTCATTTTGGACAGATAAATTTCTGATGTGAGTCTGTTTCAGCCTCAACAGGACAGACAAGGGTTGTGGCACCATGAAAATAATGTTTACCAGGAAAACAAGATTTTTAGATGCTAACTCCTCTTTCAAGTTATCATGTTATCCCATCACTTAATTCTGAAAGGGTTTTATTTCAATGTTTACTGAAAGAAGAAAACAAATCCTTAATATTCTTACATATATTCCAATATTCGCTGTTCAGGCATTCTTTGCTTTCTTAATGAAGAGACCCTAGATTTATAATAGAATCACATATATATCTATTCCTACCAACATGCACATTCCACCTCACAAATTATCAATGAATCATATTTTTAAAATAAAATATCTGTGATGCCTATCTCTCTACTTACCTACCATCTATGTATATATGTATTTATGTATGCATGCATGTATCTATCATCTGTCTATACATCTATTCCCCAGTACTTTCTTGATTCTTCTCTAAATGATCACTAATTACAAGTTTCGGAATATCTGCATTCCAGCCACTCCAAACTTCTGTGTTACTGTGCACAACTGGTTGACTTGATTCTAGATGATGCTTTTTTATTATCCAAGATACTAAAAGCTTCTAGATGGTAAATATGTCTTTTTTCAGCTTAGCTAGTCTACTGAGAATTTACCAGACTGCCTGCATACAGAAAGTATAGATGCACATTTTTAGAAGAGATAGACATGTATGACTTGGTGAACCCATCATGACATGCATTTTTTTCATTCTCAAGGCAATATTCAGTATAATTATCAATTGCAATCTATCACCAGCCAAGTGAAGATTGTCCCTTCCCTATTCCTGTAAAGAAGGATCCATTACCTAGTCTTGTAGCTGCTTCTCAATATAATTTTTCCCATTCAAGTCATCTTCTAACTAAAGACTAGCTCTTCAAGAGTAGGATCTGAGTGAAAGATGGCTGAATTAAATAGAATAAGAATTCTTTAAATCCAACATTCCAATACAATAAAGTAAATAATAAAAATCCCAATTCACTCATGAGGGTGAATTACTTATGAATATGAATGGGAATAAAGAAGAAAGTGTAAAAGGAATTGGCAAAATATATTAGAATAAGTATCTTTAAGAATGGAGATGCAGTCTCTCTGTCTGCCCTTCCTCTGGAGAGGCAGCTTCTGCCTCTCTCTCCCTTCTCCCCCACTCCTCCACCCCTTCCTTCCTTGTCTTCTTTCCTTCCCCCTCCATAAGCCACTAAATAAACTCTATACCCACCCCCCCCCCAAATAATGGAGATGTCTGTACCTGACATAATTTATTTGTATGGACTAATGGTGACAATTAGATACTGTGCATTTAATAAAAAATCTTTTTTGAATCTAATTCTAAATAATGTAATCCAACTAAAGGAATTTTAGCTCAATTCCTTTCCTATGGTCCTAGAATATATGTGCAAAGCAATTCCAAATACTTCTTCAAGTGTTCTTAACCAGTTCTGTTTTTGTGAAGAGAACAGAAGTACTTTTTCAAATTCCACTTATGAATAAATTAGACATTTAAATAAATCTAGTACATCTTTGACATCTTCGAATTTGAAGTATCATATTCATTCTATTGCTCTTAGGAAAATAACAAATATCATTTACAAATAAATGTCATTTATCTTCAGAAAAATATCTTTAACACTTATAAATAACTTAAATACACCACAAAGTAGATTCTATGGAATATAAATAATCAATAAGGGGAAATAATGGCTAGGTGTTTTGTTATTATCTGCATCTTTAAATATGCTCCTTTAAGGTACAGCTGCAAGGGGAACGCCAAGTGGAGAAACACGAACGCAGAGTCCCCCCAGGAACATCACTGGAGAAGAGACCCAGCATTGGGAGAGCCAACATTGGGGAGAGACAGCGTTTGGTAGGCAAGGAGACCTAATCCGGTAAAAGAAGATCCATAGGGAGCATTTGGAAGAAGAGATGGGCCGACGTCAAGGCAAGAATTCGCCCAACAAGCTGAAAAGCAACATGAAGCTACCAGAAACAAGCGACCTCACAATGGGAGGACAAGAACCCCTTAATCAAGAGGAAGGAGAAAAGATTGACTTCATGAAAGTGATTGACACCCTTAAACAGCATGTAAAAAACGCCCTTATAGAAATGGATGAGAAATATAACAGAAAGTTTGAAGAATTGAATAAATCAGTGAATGATACCCTAGAAAACCAAGGAAAAACAATCAAACAGATAATGGAAACAGTTCAAGACCTGAAAACTGAAATGGAGGCAAAGAAGAAAACACAAACAGAGGGCCGTCTGGACATGGAAAATCTAGGTAAACGAATAGAGACTACAGAAACAAGCATAACCAGCAGAATACAAGAGATAGAAGAAAGACTCTCGGATTCTGAAGATACCATAGAGAAAATAAACACACTGATCAAAGAAAACAGCAAGTCCAACAAACTCTCATCACAAAACATTCAGGAAATATGGGACACAATAAAAAGACCAAACCTAAGAATAATAGGAGTAGAAGAAGGAGAAGAAGGGCAGCTCAATGGTCCAGAAAATCTATTTAATAAAATTATAGAAGAAAACTTTCCCAACCTAAGGAAAGATTTTCCTATGAAGGTGCAAGAAGCATACAGAACACCGAATAGGCTGGATCAAAAAAAAACATCCCCTCGCCATATAATTATCAAAACACACAGCATACAGAATAAGGAAAGAATATTAAGAGCTGCAAAGGAAAAAGGCCAAATTACTTATAAAGGTAAACCTATCAGACTTACACCTGACTTCTCCATGGAAACCATGAAAGCCAGAAGGTCCTGGATAGATGTACTGCAGAAACTGAGAGACCATGGGTGCAAGCCCAGATTACTATACCCAGCCAAGCTTTCATTCACTATAAATGGAGAAAATAAAATTTTCCAGGATAAAAACAAATTTAAACAATACGCAGCCACAAATCCAGCCTTACAGAAAGTAATTGAAGGAAAATCACTAACCAAGGAGTCCAACAATGACCACAATAACTCAGACATCTAGAGACCCTTCACCAACACAAAACAAAGAAGGGAAACACACAAACTCTACGACTAAAAAAAAAATGACCGGAGTTAACAACCACTGGTCATTAATATCACTTAATGTCAATGGACTCAACTCACCTATAAAAAGGCACAGGCTAAGAGATTGGATAAGAAAACAGGATCCAACATTCTGCTGTTTACAAGAAACACACCTCAACCACAAAGACAGGCACCTACTCAGAGTAAAGGGCTGGGAAAAGGCCTATCAAGCAAATGGACCTAAGAAACAGGCAGGTGTGGCCATACTAATCTCTAACAAAGTTGACTTTAAACTTAAATCAATCAGAAGAGATGGAGAGGGGCATTTTATACTCATAACAGGAACAGTTCATCAGGATGAAGTCTCAATCCTGCACATATGCCCCTAATATAAAAGCACCCACGTACATAAAAGAAACATTGCTAAAATTCAAGGCAGCCATCAAACCGCACACACTAATAGTAGGAGACTTCAACACTCCTCTCTCACCAATGGACAGGTCAATCAGACAGGAACCTAACAGAGAAATAAGAGAATTAGTGGAGGTAATGAATCAAATGGACTTAACAGACATCTATAGAACATTCCATCCAAATAGGAAAGAATATACCTTCTTCTCTGCAGCTCATGGAACCTTCTCGAAAATCGACCACATAGTCGGTAACAAAGCAAACATCCACAGTTACAAAAAAATATTAGTAACCACCTGTGTCTTATCAGATCACCATGGATTAAAGTTAGAATTCAACAATAATGCTACCCCCAGAAAGCATACAAAGTCATGGAAACTGAACAGTCAACTATTGAACCATAGCTGGATTAAGGAAGAAATAAAGAAAGAAATTAAAGTCTTCCTGGAATTCAATGAAAATAAAGAAACAACATACTCAAACTTATGGGACACTATGAAAGCAGTCCTAAGAGGAAAGTTCATAGCACTAAGTGCCCACTTAAAGAAAACAGAGAAAGCTCACATTGGAGACTTAACAGCCCACCTGAAAGCTCTAGAAAAAAAAGAAGCAGACTCACCTAGGAGGAGTAGAAGACTGGAAATAATCAAAATGAGGGCTGAAATCAACAAAATAGAAACACAGAAAACAATACAAAAAATCAATGAAACAAAAAGCTGGTTCCTGGAGAAAATCAACAAGATTGACAAACCACTATCCAAGCTAATCAAACGGCAGAGAGAGAATTTGCAAATTAATAAGATCAGAAATGAAAAGGGGGACATAACCACAGACACAGAAGAAATTCAGAGAATCATTAGATCTTACTACAAAAGCCTATATGCCACAAAATTGGAAAATGTAAAGGAAATGGATACTTTTTTAGATAAATATCATATACCAAAGTTAAATCAGGACCTGGTGAACAATCTACATAGACCTGTTAGTCGCGAAGAATTAGAAGAGGTTATCAAAAACCTCCCTACCAAAAAAAGCCCAGGACCAGATGGTTTCAATGCGGAATTCTACCAGATCTTCCAAGAAGATCTAATACCTATACTCCTTAATGTATTCCACAAGATAGAAACAGAAGGGTCATTACCAAACTCCTTTTATGAAGCCACAATTACTCTGATACCAAAACCACTCAAAGACTCAACCAGGAAAGAGAACTACAGGCCAATCTCACTCATGAATATCGACGCAAAAATCCTCAACAAAATACTGGCAAATCGAATCCAAGAACACATCCGAAAAATTATCCATTATGATCAAGTAGGCTTCATTCCTGAGATGCAGGGCTGGTTCAACATATGAAAATCTATCAATGTAATCCAGCATATAAATAAACTGAAAGAAAAAAACCATATGATCATTTCATTAGATGCTGAAAAAGCATTTGACAAAATTCAACATCCATTTATGTTAAAAGTCTTGGAGAGATTAGGGATACAAGGGTCATACCTAAATATAATAAAAGGTATATACAGCAAGCCGACAGCTAACATCAAATTAAACGGAGAGAAACTCAAAGCCATCCCACTTAACTCAGGAACACGACAAGGCTGTCCACTCTCCCCATACCTCTTCAATATAGTGCTTGAAGTTCTAGCAATAGCAATAAGACAACATAATGGAATCAAGGGGATTCGAATTGGAAAGGAAGAAGTTAAACTTTCGTTATTTGCAGATGATATGATAGTGTACATAAGCGACCCCAAAAACTCCACCAAAGAACTCCTACAGCTGATAAACAGCTTTAGTAATGTGGCAGGATACAAGATCAACTCCAAAAAATCAGTCGCCCTCTTATACACAAAGGATATGGAAGCAGAGAGGGAAATCAGAGAAGCTTCACCATTCACAATAGCCAAAAACAGCATAAAATATCTTGGGGTAAATCTAACCAAGGAAGTGAAAGATCTATTTGACAAGAACTTTAAGGCATTGAAGAAAGAAATTGAAGAGGATACCAAAAAATGGATGGACCTCCCTTGCTCTTGGATTGGGAGGATCAACATAGTAAAAATGGCAATTCTACCAAAGGCTATTTATAGATTCAATGCAATCCCCATCAAGATCCCATCAAAATTCTTCACAGATCTGGAGAGGACAATAATCAACTTTATATGGAAAAACAAAAAACCCAGGATAGCCAAAACAATCCTATACAATAAAGGATCTTCTGGAGGCATTACCATCCCTAATTCAAACTCTATTACAGAGCTACAGTAATGAAAACAGTGTGGTACTGGCATAAAAACAGAGAAGTCGACCAATGGAATCGTATAGAAGACCCGGATTTTATCCCACAAACCTATGAACACCTGATTTTCGATAAAGGAGCTAAAAGTATAAAATGGAAGAAAGAAAGCATCTTCAACAAATGGTGCTGGCACAACTGGATGTCATCTTGTAGAAGAATGAAAATAGACCCTTATCTATCACCGTGCACAAAACTCAAGTCCAAATGGATTAAAGACCTCAATATCAGCCCGAACACACTGAACCTGATAGAAGAGAAAGTGGGAAGTACCCTACAGGAGCTGGGCACAGGAGATCGCTTCCTATGTATAACCCCAGAAGCACAGACATTAAGGGCAACATTGAATAAATGGGACCTACTTAAACTGAGAAGCTTCTGTAAAGCAAAGGACATAGTCAATAAGACACAAAGGCAACCTACTGATTGGGAGAAGATCTTCACCAACCCCACAACAGACAAAGGTCTGATCTCCAAAATATATAAAGAACTCAAGAAACTAGACTTTAAAATGCTAATTAACCCAATTAAAAAATGGGGCACTGAACTGAACAGAGAATTCTCAGCAGAGGAAGTTCAAATGGCCAAAAGACACTTAAAGTCGTGCTCAACTTCCTTAGCAATCAGGGAAATGCAAATCAAAACAACTTTGAGATATCATCTTACACCTGTCAGAATGGCTAAAGTCAAAAACACCAAGGATAACCTTTGCTGGAGAGGCTGTGGAGGAACGGGTACCCTCATCCATAGCTGGTGGGAATGCCATCTTGTGCAACCACTGTGGAAGTCAGTGTTTCGGTTTCTCAGGAAATTCGGGATCAACTTACCCCTGGACCCAGCAATACCACTCTTGGGAATATACCCAAGAGATGCTCTATCATATGACAAAAGCATTTGTTCAACTATGTTCATAGCAGTATTATTTGTAATAGCCAGAACCTGGAAACAACCTAGATGCCCTTCAATGGAAGAATGGATGAAGAAAGTATGGAATATATACACGCTAGAGTACTACGCTGCGGTAAAAAACAATGACTTCTCGAATTTTGCAGGCAAATGGATGGAAATAGAAAACACTATCCTGAGTGAGGTGTCCCAGACCCAAAAAGATGAACATGGGATGTACTCGCTCATAATTGGTTTCTAGCCATAAATTAGGGCCACGGAGTCTACAATAGGTGAACCTAAAGAAGCTAAGTAAGAAGGTGAACCCAAGGAAAAACATATAGTTATCCTCTTGGCTAAGGGAAGTAGACCCAATTGCCGGGGAGAAAATTAGGATCTTGGGGGTGGGGTGGGATGGGGGTAAGGGGAGATGGGGAGAGAAAAGGTAGAAGGGAAGGAGGGGGGACTTGGGGAATCAGGAGAATTGGGATAAAGGAAAGGTGGATAGGGGAGCACGGAACCACAATTCTTAGTTAAGGGAACCACTTTAGGGTGAGCAAGAGATTTGACCCTAGAGGGGCTCCCAAGTGCCCAACATGAGGTTCCCAGTTAGTTCCTTGGGTAGCTGAGGATTGGGAACCTGAAATGACCCTATCCGAGAGCAATACTGAAGAATATCTTGCATATCATCATAGAACCTTCATCTGGTGATGGATGGAGACAGAGACAGAAACCCACACTGGAGCACTGAACTGAGCTCCCAAGGTCCCAATGAGGAGCAGAAGGAGGGAGAACATGAGCAAAGAAGTCGGGACCACGAGGCGTGCACCCACCCACTGAGACAGTGGAGCTGATCTACTGGGAGCTCACCAAGGCCAGCTGGACTGTGACCGAAAAAGCATGGGATAAAACCGGACTCTCTGAACATGGCGAACAATGAGGGCTGATGAGACGCCAAGGACAATGGCACGGGGTTTTGATCCTACTTAATGTGCTGGCTTTGTGGAAGCCTAGCCAGTTTGGATGTTCACCTTCCTAGATATGGACGGAGGGGGGAGGACCTAGGACTTACCACAGGGCAGGGAACCTGGACTGCTCTGTGGACTGGAGAGGGAGGGGGAGAGGAGTGGGGGGAGGGGTAGAAGGGTGGGAGGAGGGGGAGAAGGGTGGGAGGAGGGGGAGGGAAATGGGAGGCTGGGAGGAGGTGGAAACTTGTTTTTTGTTTATGTTTTTTTTCTTCTTTTCTTAATAAAAAAATTATTAAAAAAAAAAGGTATAGCTGCAATTTTTGAAATGTGTAAGTCCTATGCAAAAAAGTAACTATGGATATATTAAAGTTTAATATTATTTGCTATCTATTTTCAAATCCAATAAAAACATTTGATGCTAAATATTTTCTTTTTATTTGCCTAAAATATTGTAATTGTTTACTTTTAATACAGCCTAAGCTATTAGTGTCATTGTTTACTTTTACTGTTTCAACTTAAGTACAATCATTTAATGATGGCTTTTTTTTTACCAGATGCATCATCAGAGAAATATTGGCATTTGTCCTGGTTTTCAAAGATATTTTTGTTCAGAGTCATCCCCACCCACACTTCTGTACTCAGCTATGAGTCTCGGACTGCAAACTATATGTCCGACGTGCATACTAACTTCCTCTTAACTTGTGTATTTATGGAGGGATGAGCATAGTGACCCAGAAAGACTGGAGGAAGAAAAATAACTTATTCCCACTTGATTCAAAAGCCTCACTTATCCCACTTACTTCCTGCAGATCACCATGCCTGCTCACAGAACTTCAGGTTTTGTTCTTATCCACAGGGACTCTCCTTTTCAGTAAAAGTAGTTGATCCAGCTTGAGTTTATTTTTTATTATTTACGGAATCAGCTTCACTGTGCCCCTGACATTGAAATATTAGTACCCAGTCTCTGACAGAAGACTGTGACTCCATTATATGGGATCCTTCCTACTTACAGAGACTTATGCTAACTAGCCAGGGAGCACCCCAATGTCTATAAGTTTGAGCTGCAATCCTAAAAAGCATTTCCTCTTAGTTTTCTAGTCTGGGTAGTTTTAGTAGTTTTCCTTTCTTGGCTGGGCCAAAGGCACTGTAGCTTACTTGTGCAGTTACTATTTCTCAGCAACCCTCGGTTTTCATTACTTACATAACAATCCTTTGTCTTAAATTATTGTCAGTCAAAATAGCTTAAGTGGTTTCTCCCTGTTTACTTGATTCTAAGCATACACTCTTCCAAAGCCCTAAAATTTTATGTAGCACAATGGAAACAGAATAGATATGTTTTATTATGTTTATTTATGGGTCTGCTTTAAGAGGATAAGTAAAAGTTTACAATTTTTTTTCAAATGTTACTTAATATATTACAGTATTATTTCATACTATTTTCCTAATATAAACATACTGGGGTTCTAATTAGTACCATACAGATATTTAAGCATCTGCATATCTACTTGTAAAAAAATCCTATCTCTAGACTTATCCCTATGTTTTAAAGAAAACAAAGACTTTTGTGCCACCCATAAAAATTGAATGGAATCTTGTGATATAGTTATTTTTCAAAAGCAATATGGATAATAAAAATAAAATGAGATCAGTAACAATTGGCATAATACATACATTATGCACATCAAATAGCCAGTGCGTTTAAAATCCTGCACAATTGTTTCCTACACAACAAAAAAGGAAGCAGAAGCCTAAACTAGACAAAAAAAGAAAGTATATTTGCAGTTTTTAAACATCTGTGCTTCTAAGGTGTACCCTGAAGGCTTTTTCTTACTGGTTGAGTTTTCTGCATTATGTACCATATATGTTTCCAGCTTAAATTCATTAGTGAGCCTGCTTTTGGAACAAGATGATTGACTGCTACCACTAGCACATAAATTAATTGAGTCTTTTCTGACGTGAACCTATTCTCCCTTTTACAGTCGCACAAATTAAAGAACCAAGACAAAGATGAAACTATCAGACAGGGTGATTCTTCTTAGAAAGTTGTTCTTATATTTCCCATACCATGCTGGAAATTTGATCTCAAAAATCAGTGAGCCAGCCTCATATGCCTGTTCTCATGCCTTACCTACCGTGATGGACTGTGTCTCCTCTGAGACTATAAGCATTATAAATTCTTCATCCTTTACATTGCTGTGGTAATAGCAAAAGAAAAGAGACTAACCCATTCAAATGTAATGTCTTAATTGTAACAGTTGTGCTTCTGTTGTACAGCCTTATCAAAGATGTTCAAAATCTAATATAAATCTTGAACTCAACGCCCATGGCCTATGGCTGTCTATTGTTTTGAGTACCTGGAGGATGATATATAATGGTAAACAATTGTTTAGTGCTTTCATTCCTCATTCAGTGTTCCCTAATCCATAGTCTTTGTGTTTAACTCCTGAGATCCTATCTCAGTAGTTGCAGACTAGCCTGATTTCCTAGTGATCTTGAAAGCTCTTACAACCAATAATTGTACCTTCTGTTTCCTTACCATTAATTAACTATTTGAACATAGACTGCACTAGTCCTTGTATGTAGTAACAAGAGTTAATAAAAAAAAACCTTTATTCTATGTACTGCAGGTATGGGGAGAGAAACATGGCTGAAATGTGATAGAAGATTCTTCATTACAGAAGTCAGCAAGGGGTACAGTAAAATGATGAAGCTGAAAAGACTCTCTTTGAGGGTTCAACATTACAAAAGCATATTAATGGAGCACAAGTCCAGTGGTAATTCTAGACAATTTCAGGGTACCAATTGGTAATTAGGTAGACATAAAACCAAGGGGATTCATCTAGTGACGGTTAAGTGTCAGAAAAATAGATAATTTACCAATTAGTTAAACACATGAATTAAATAAATATGAATCTCAACACCTATCTTTTATTGAACCATTCCTATAATTAATATTGCATGCCATTTAACAGTCCATCGAAATGATTGAGAAATGTGATGATATTCCCTTGATAGTTATGGAATGTGACAGAAAATTGAATTACCTTCACAAAGTTTGAAAACCCCCAAAATATAGCCAGAATTTGAAACAGAACTATTTGATATTTCACTTTTCTCAGTTATCTTCATTCTACACAGCTATAAACTTATTCAATGCACCTTGAAAACCACATTTCAGACATTTGTTATCTTTAGACTATTGCCATTAAACATGCTAGCTATCAACTATCATTACAAAATTTTTCTTGGCCTGGGGGTAGGATGTGCCATTGGAGAACTTAGAGGGAGAAGAGGAGGAATGGAAAAACGCAAATAGATTCTTTTTTTAATTTTTTATTGAGAAAAAGAAAAAAAAAAGTTTCTGCCTCCTCCCAGTTTCCCATTTCCCTCCCCCTCCTCCCACCCTTAAATAAAGCAAGTTATAAAAAATAATATCCTTTTTTTTCATTGATTTATTACTCCAAGTTCAGAAATACAAGAACTGTGAAATGTTCAGTGAATACCTCAAAAAGGAGAGCAGATACTTATTTCTATTGCTTTTGAGATAGCGACAGTTTCCTCTTTGGCAAGGACAAATTCTATTAACTGCCCCTAAACTTCAGTTTTCCTTTAGTATTTCAGTGCACACTTATTAAGTGTGTCTGTATTCATACATGAATATCTATGAAGTGCTAGAGAGCTGTATGCTGAAGGGAAAGGCAGTCATCTACCCCCACCCCGTTACTTGACTAGTGAGGGTACTAAGCTAGTGCCACTCACACCTTCATTTACTAAATATTACTTCTTGATAATAATGATAATCTGCTGAGAGTCATGCAGTCATAAAGAGAGAATACCTTCTACAGCTTAAGATGTGATATTCTCATTAACTGAACAAACTAGAATGAATTTAAGAACAGTGATCGGGGAAAGGTATTTTGCATCATTGCAATATAAATGAAAAATATTGGATCCCTGTGGTGTAACCTTTGATGTTGATTAGAGGTTTCAGGCTGCTTCCTATGACTAAATGCAAAATATAAAACTACTAAAGAGGATATAAGTACATTTATGATACTGCATGTCAGTACTAGTAATTGCAGAACCTAAGACTTTCAAAATGAACTAGAAAAAACAGCAATCATTATTATTATTTCAATATTATGCCTCCCGATTGACAATGACTATGAAGAAAATAAATAAATGAATTTTGGGATGATTCAGGAGATAAATTAATCATGATTTTACTAAAACTCATTGAAATTATATTAAATAAATCAACCAGATAAATTTCCAATTTATGTAAAAGTCAAAAGTTATTAATTAAAATGAAAAAGCTTTGTTAAATAAAAAAAACCCTGCAATGTGTTGAAATGTCTTTGTTAGGGAATAAAAGAAAAATCTGTCACTGAAACACTTTTTCCAATACATCACATAAAATGAGAAAATAAAAGTTGAAGGCCTAGAATAAAATATTCTAATATTTCTTAAAAATATTAATGCCTACCTAGTAATTATATTTGTTTCTCTTAGGTAATTAATTTTACTTATAATAGTATATGCACACATAGAAATAAAGATTCATAATCAGGCTGGTGGTGACACATGCCTTTAATCTCAGCACTCAGGAGGCAGAGGCAGGTGGATCTCTGTGAGTTCAAGGCCAGCCTGGACTACCAAGAGCGTGTTTCAGGACAGGTCCCAAAGCTACACAGGGAATCTGTGCTTCAAACAAACAAACTAACTAACAAACAACAAAACTCCCCAAAAGAAATAGACTCTCTCACACACACATACAAAATATAGACTTCAGAAATATATATCTCACAGTAAAACTCACATTATTTTTACGTGTAATTTGGTTTGTAAACAAATAATGAAATTCACAACAGAATAAATATGCAATGAAAACAAATTTAACAATCACACAAAATAGGCTATCAACACACAGCTATCTACTCTATATAATATATACACACACACACACATATATATATGAACTTTTATACATAACATATATAAAATGCATCTTCAATCCCAAATAACAGTTTACTAGTTTAAAAATATGTAGTTTATGTAGTTTAGTAGTTCTAGTTCATTAAGTTAGTATTACTTTTAAAACATCCTAAAATAATTTTCAATTTTTAATACCTCCAATGAAAAATTTCATTTCACAGAATGAATCATAAAGCAAGGATACTCATCCACATACAGTTTTATTTACCAAACTGAATGTTCTCATTTTTGATAAGGCAAAGTAAATGGGAGAAAATGTTTTTGTGACACATGTATCATGAAATATTTGCACATCTATGCACATCCCAAAAGTGTTAATATCCTTTGACATAATAAAGTGAATCTGTGGACAGTGCCAGATGCAATGCGAACAAAATAGTTTTCAGTTGGGTTATTTAGTGTAAAAAAGAAATAAAAATAGTCTAACCTTAGGATACTTAAATGAATCCTAGTACAGAGTTCTGATAAGATGTTATGTAACCATGAAGAGCGAGGCAATAATCTCCTCAAGGCATTTACATGATGAATAAAGGGCAAAACACTGCTATTATAATCTTATAAATAAACAAATCATAAGGTAACAAAGAGAGATTTAAATTTCAGAGAAGGTGACTTAGTGAAATATGCCAACTTGTTAATGACCACCTGAGATGTATTCTAACCAACTAATCATTTCTGTCAAGGTTGGCAACACAAACATATTATTTTTTAGAGAGAGAAAGCCACAATGTCAATAAATTCCACTTCTAGCCTAAGCATATATGGCTTTCTTTTTCTTCACAGCTGTAAACTTGCAATTTTCTCAGAATCCTATCTATAGAAAAAGACATATTTTAAACTCCTTGAAGCTATGGTTTAAGTTTATCAAATTATAATCCCTTGGATGACATCCCAAAGCCACCTTAGAAGGCCATCCATTGAAAAGGGAGATAGAGGCAAACAAACAGACATCGAGAAAGATCAACTATCAGTAATCCTTTGAGATACAACTTCAGAGATGAATTGATATGTATGGCTACAGTTAAGCCACTTAAATTAGGTTCTTGTTTGAGAAGGCACACCCATGAACTTGTACGGATCTTATTCTTCCTCTGAATGCCTATTTCTAATAAACTGCGTGTGGACCTACTTCACAGGATATGTCCTGAAATTACCTTTTCTAGCAAAGTCAAGAATTCTGGCTTTACTCCTTGGACTTCTGGTAGCAGTTCTAAGCTGTGCCTACTATTGCACTGCTGCTGACAATTTGAGCCATTGCAAGAATTAGTCTCCCTGTATTTAATACCATTTTCACAAGAAATAAAGCTTATCAATGTATTCTAGCTATACATATGAAATTCACAAGTGAGTGTGGTTTGTCTGTGTGTCTCTATATGCTTCTACACTAGGTTCTGTGTCTATGTGTCTCTATGTGCTTCCACACTAGGTTCTGTGTCTGTGTGTCTCTACGTGCTTCTACACAAGGTTCTGTGTCTATGTGTGTCTACGTGCTTCTACACTATGTTCTGTGTCTCTGTGTCTCTATGTGCTTCTACACTAGGTTCTGTGTCTCTGTGTCTCTATGTGCTTCTACACTAGGTTCTGTGTCTCTGTGTCTCTATGTGATACTTCTACACTATGTTCTGTGTCTGTGTTTCTCTATATGCTTCTACACTATGTTCTGTGTCTCTGTGTCTACATGTGCTTCTACACTAGGTTCTGTGTCTCTGTGTCTCTATATGCTTCTACACTAGGTTCTGTGTCTCTGTGTCTCTATATGCTTCTACACTAGGTTCTGTGTCTGTGTGTCTCTATGTGCTTCTACACTAGGTTCTGTGTCTCTGTGTCTCTATGTGCTTCTACACTAGGTTCTGTGTCTCTGTGTCTCTACGTGCTTCTACGCTAGGTTCTGTGTCTCTGTGTCTCTACATGTTTCTACACTAGGTTCTGTGTGTCATTGTCCAGGGGAGTGGATGATGCTGAATGTGTACATGGGTGTGGCAGCTAGAGGTCAATGTCTGTCATCTTCTTTATGCTCCCTCCATCTCTACTTTAAGTTTTGAATGCGTTATTGAACCTGAAATTTACTGATTTGGCTGCTCTGGTTACTTAGCAAACCCGAGGGATCCTACTGTCTGAGCCTCCCAAAAGAATTGCTAGGGCAGGTGTGTGCCCTATTACATCTGCCTACTTCTTTTTCTAACAAGGGTGGGAAGAAATTACTGAGGTGCTAATGCTTGTGTGCCAAGCAAGCACATTGATAACTGGGTCATCTCCCCAAGTCTTTGATGTTTTTGATACGTGCAGTGGTCTCTGCACATTATCTACTCTTGTTGATTCCATGGGCGTAAGTGATCTTCCCACTTCATCTGAACAAGTGAATGAACACACTGCTAAGCCAAGGTCCAGTCACGCTTTTGACTGTAAACTGTGTACTCACTTTGCTTTGGATTGAAACCGATTTACTCTTGAGACCAAACTAGCCCTCAGTTTCTGTATACTAGATATTTGTTTTAAAATGTCGAGCACCATTTTCTCCCAAACTACATTTTTCTGTGCTTAAGTTATATCCCACTTGCTAGAATAAGAGGGCCAGTTAGGTGTTCCATGTTCCTAGTCAGACAGGAATAACAAGAATCTTAATCACTGTTCTTATTTTCTTCTTTTTTCTTATTTAATAAATACAAATTAACAAATTTATATTTATTAATAATAAAATTAATAAATAAGAACAGAGAAGGAAAACATCTCTTTAATTATCATATTCTCAAAAGCACTTTAACCAATTTTATGATATTTAATTCTTCTAATTGCATTTTATTATTCAGTATATTTAATGTACATGCAACACAATTAGACTAGGAACCATTATTAAATTTCAAGAATACAGATATCATAAAAATTTTACATGTTAGATTACTGATATTTCAATTATTTTATAGTAAGTTTTTGTGCATCCTTTGTCCATATATAATTTAGAGCATTTACTTTGTGGAACTAGATTGGTTTTTGAAAAATTAAATCAAAATTGAATACTGAAAATAAAAAAAATCTTAATCACAGATTATTTAAAAGTCTGATATCTTCACTTTATTTATATTACAGAGTGAGGCACTGAGCCAGATCTGAGTCTACAGACAATCTTCAAGGATCAGGGAAGAAGGTCCAGTCAATAAACAAGAATGCCAGACAAACGTGTGTTTCTGAGAGAAGGAAACAGTGAAAGAAGCAGCATGGCCTCCAATAATGCCACAGCACCATCGACTACAAGAACAGATAGGTTTGGGAAATGCCATTGCAGAGGCAATTAGACGCCCTTTCCTGGTGAACAGGGGAATGTATCAAGACTTCAACAGTGAATGATGCATATGAGAATGGGCCCAGGGTAGGCATATGCATTGTGTACCTAAGCAGACAGATATAAACTGGCCATCCAGCACCAGGGTATAATGCATTGGTATAGTAACAAAACACTCCACATGCTTATAGTGAAAATTACTCAGTTGGTTTTCAGAGAATCCTAAATAACTAAAGATGTTAATGATATCCATATATTTTGGTCTAAACAAATATTTATCCCTTAGAAACACAAACACAAAGTGCTATTGGGATGAATTATGCATAAGATCAGGTAACCCACACCCATCTTCCAGTATTGGCTTTATGTCAACCCTTTCAAAGAATTGATGACAAAACCCTAGGGAAAAGTGGGGCATATTATTCCTAAGTTAGATGAGATGAATTGTGTGGGATCTAGAGAAAGGAGGATTAATATATAAATTAAGTTCAGATACAGGAAAATGCAATTGCTGAGATTCATTGCCACTGCATGCAGGGGCTTATCTGGGGATTTCTAAGAATCCCTGTGCAGTAAAATGCAGTGCAAACCAGCAACAAATCACAGACAAGAATTGGAGCTAAGACATCTTGGGCCAAAAGACTGTGATCCAAAGGGAAGGAACAAGCATATATGAAGCAGACACTTAGAAGTCAAAATGGGTTTCTGAAGCAGTAGTTGGTGCTAGTTGCAAAACGTCCTGTGGACAGCTTTCAAGATCCTCGAAAGTTCCATAGGTACTGACAGGAACAGAAACTAGTGAACTCATTATTTTCCTGACTTATTCTTAAGGTAGGGGTTTCTGAAAGGAATGAAACTTTTCCTAGAACAGGAAGCACAAGTCTGTCAGCACCAGTGACAGCTATGTATCCAGAGAGGCCATTTTCCGAAAATAAAAAAGCCACCCGCTTAGCCTTTCACAACTAACATAGCTGATTCCAGGTGTCCTCGATTCATCCGAAGGGAAGTGCATTGCAACAATGAATGAAAATACAAAAAAGGAAAAAGTGCCTTTCTTATGCTTTGATAAAAAGGCAAAGCATCCTCGATACCACTGCAGAATTCAGGAAACAGAGACATTTTTCATAAATTATGTATCTATAGTCAATAAGAAAGGCACTGGTCACATATGACTGGCAGGACTAAGAACCTCATCTTTCCTTTCAGTTTCAGACTCAGGGCCTTGTACGTGCTAGGCAAGTTTTCTACCTTGGAGCTAACTCTTAATTTTGTTTAATTTAGACATTTTCTAAACTATTATTAAATATTTGTTTAATTCTTAAAATTTTGTTTAATAAAAGACAAGCACCCCCTGCATCAAAATTCATTATTTTGGTGGGAGAGCAGTTCATTTTAACACATGAAAATATGACATTTATAAAACCCTGCGTTCAATTCCAAGCAGGGAATAAAAATGGGTATGATAATTCATGCTTATAATCCTACCACATTGGAAAGAGGATCAAAGCTTCAAGATAATCCTCAGCCATACTATAATTTTGAAAGCTAGTCTGGGACACATGAAATATGTCTCAAAAAAAAAGGTTCACAAACTAAAGAACTAACCAGAAAGATGTGCTAAGGAAATGTCCAGGGAGTGTGTATCCTGTATATCACTATGTGATGCAGCTGCCAGAATTTTCACATTAAAAAGGGTTGTGCAGAATGAAAACCAATGACTGTTCAGAGCTGATCAACTGACATTCAATCTGAGGCTTTTTACATCCCTTTACCCCTTCTCTAGTCAGGAATTCTGTCTTCCTGGAAATGGCTAATAGTTTTGGGAATGTCTGTACAACATTCAGTGTAGACAGGTGGCCTAGAATTTAAAGGTCACTGAACCTGATTTATCAATGATTGAATGGAGAGGTTAAGCAGGAAAGTTTAAATGGTTTTCTCAACAACAGAGAGAGATGCTTGGGCCATGGACTAGAGAACACAGAGCCACGTGTAAATTGTATTTAAAATGTGTATGCGATGGTGTCTCTGGCTATCATCACATGCCAACAGTTCTCATATTGTTTCATAGTTTTCTGTCCCTCTAGAGAACTTGTCAAACTCTTATAACCCTCAGACCCTTCCCTTGGGACCATCAATATTATTTTATATTTATTTGTAGGGTCAGTTTTCACACTTGGCTTCATCTTAACACCAACTTAATCGGTTTTATAATTGTATTTGCGTATTTATTAAAGTTATGCTTCACTGAAACAAGGTCTTCCTATGCAGCTCAAGCTGCCCTCAAAGACGTGATACCCTAGCATTAGCTCCCTGAGAACTAAGATTACATTCATGAGCTACCAGGGACAGCTTTGAAAAGATTTTAGTTATATATAAGCGCCTGGGGATAGAGATCAGTTGGGTGAGTGTTGCCTGGCGTGAAGGATGCTCTGGGTTCTACAGCTGGTATTTCATAAGTTTGGTATGATGTATACCCTGTAATTACACTAGGGAAGTAGAGGGAGAAAAGTCAAGAGTTCAAGGTCATCATTATTTAAAAAAAAACAAGTTTGAGAACATGCCTAGGCTTCAAGAAATTATGTCTCAAAACAGAATATATTGTTGGCGAGATGGCTCAGCAGTTAAGTGCATGTACGGCTCTTCCAGAGGACCAAAGTGCAATTCCCAGCACATCATCAGGTGGTTCACAACTTCATGTAACTTCAGTTCCCAGTGAATCTGACAACCCTGGTTTCTGTGTATACCTGTACTCATGTGCACATATTCACAGACAGAAACATATAATTAAAATAATAAAATTCAATTTAGAAAATGTAAAAGCTATACACACATATGTATTAGTATTATTTCCATACTACAGGTTCTAGTTTAATTGGCGTGTGCTATAGTTTGGTATAAGGTATCTATTTATATGGGAATGGACAACTAAGGTTAAAAGTTGATATAGTCAGATCATGTCAGACAGTATGTATGTATTGAATGTTAGCAGACATTTTTATTTCCTTTGATAGCCTTATACCAAATAGTATTTGTGAAGTCTCATTCTACTTGACAGTGTATTTAAAGCGATTATTTCATCGCTCAGGTCTAAGCAGGCAGCACAATCTGTATTCCTGTCCTTAATGAATATTTCATAAGCATGAACCAACAAATTCTGAAAAGCAATTTATAGTATTTACAGTAACAAGGAGTCAGTAACTCAGGGGACCAACATATGATGCATAATGATAATTCTTGGTTTTGTTTGTTTGTTTCTTATTTGTTTTTATTTTATTTATTTATTTGTTAGAGCTAAGAACCAAACCTAAAGCCGTGTTCTTGCTAGGCAAGTTATGTACTATTGAACTAAGTACCAAACCTTGCAGACAGCTTTTCTTGGGAAGGTGGAATAAAAGTTTTATATCATAAGGGAGTAGAAGTTATACGAGAATCAGCGAATGAAAGTAATTAATTCATAAGAATGATGGAGTAACACCTGAAATAATAAAAGAACTACTGGATTTTATTCTCTTCAGTGATCCAATTATGAGGGAATTATACTCAGTGATTACAGTTTCCCAGCACAGCATCACAGTCTCCTTCATTGCTTATTCAGAATGTTAGACAATTGTGTGACCTTCCTTATGTCCCCATGCAGCCTTAATAAGCGGAATTCATCTGTTTCTAGTTATTAAGATCCAGATTGCCTCATAGCTCCAAACAGTTTTTTCTTGAACATTTCCTAATTTTTCTCTTTCTTTCTTTCTTTCTTTCTTTCTCCAAAGTAAGAAGGGAATGATATGTTTTTCCTGCTATGTTTCTGACTGGGGAAGTATGCCTTCTGTGTGAAATATACATTTTGGAATGGAATTTTGATATTTCTCTTCAGTTATCTCCTCTTCTTCTCCCTCTATCTCTTCTCCCTTCTTCCCCCCATTGTTGTGTGTGTGTGTGTGTGTGTGTGTGAGAGAGAGAGAGAGAGAGAGAGAGAGAGAGAGAGAGAGAGAGAGAGATTTATGCTTCTGGGGATTAATATCAGAGCCTCATATATCCTAGGCAAGTTTTCTCTTACAGAAATACCTACCCTGCCATTTTTGCCTGTTGCTCTGAGGAATGAGTCCAGGTATTAAAACATTATTAAATTTGTTCTAGAAAATTTGAATTATAAAGCTAACTGTTTAACATAAAACATTCTTTCCTTAGCCCTTATTGTAATTAGGTTGAAAATTTAAAAGCAATTCTCCATATCCACAAGGAAAATGAGAAAGTATGCCAAAACTTACTCTGTATGTAAAAAAATAAGAGTAATAATTTTCTTATTTATAAAAGATTTACTAATTGCCCATTTTTTATTGTTCTATATAAGCCTCATATATTTAGCTTTCTTTGGAAGAGATAATTTGCTTTGATCAATGAGATGTTAACCAACCAGATGGACTGGCATGTTTGGAATTATTAAGTTGTGATAAAGCTTCTTTCCTTCAGGAAATCAACAAGCATTGGATAGCCACAGCCACATCAATGTGGGCCTCTGAATATGAAGTTACCATCTGCCTGTCTAGACACCAAGGGTACTAGACCCATGACTTGATGCAGAACTTCCAAGGACAAATCATTCAGATTTATCTGATGATGAAATTCATGTTAGTTGAAATAAGTCAAGTTTAGGGAAAAATAGTATTACACAGCATTATCTTGGTAAAAGCTGACTAATACAAACACCTAGATAAGCCTGTTGATGATTATGTGCATCACCAGGTTGGTTAGTTTCACGTGTGTGTGTATGTGTGTGGAGTATGTGTGTGTACTTAATCAAGTACATAAATAATAAAAGTGTCTTACATATTTCATATTTCTATGGCAAATATCATAGACAATGTAGCTTTAAAAAGAAAATTATGTTCACAATTTTTAAGGCTGTGACACATAGATTGGGATGTCACAATGATCAGGTTTTATGGACGGCTGTCTTCTTGGCCCGCCACCTTTTCCTTTGTTCACACAAAACAAGAGAGAGTGAGAAGGATCAAGAGATGGGAGGAAAGAAAGAATGACAGATACATAGAACAACCCTCCTTACAATTCTGTAATTTCAAATGTCACATGGGCGTTTGTGAATTCAACATGAATTTTGAGTGGATATAATAACAGTACAGAGAAAATAAAAAACTACCAAATTAAATCCATCTGATAGTACTTTTTGAAAATGACTAAGCATGTGATTTAATTATGTATCACACTGGCAAAGATTAAAGACTGTAACAAATCAAATATTTTGTAGCCCTACTCAATTGATGATTTAATTTTTTCATAAATATGAAAGAACCATAATAGGTTTTTGGAGTTTGGGGCTTCAAGATCTGTAGATGAATCTGATGTGTGTCTCTGATTTATGGATAATTTAATGGTGTTCTTAAAGCTCACATATTCAGATTCTAATGAAACATAGTCATCAACATTCAAAGAAAGAAAAATCCTACTAAATACAAAGCAATAAAAGAAACTTCCCAGGCTTAAGAAGGAAAACCCAATTAAATACAACTGAAAAGATTCCTGAGAGTGATAAAGAATATTCTGATAAATGTGAATATATTTGAATATACTTCTTTAGTACATATTGTGTGTATGCATGCATGCAAGCATGTATGTATGTATGCATGCAGTTATGTATTTGTGTATACATGTATGTGTGCACATTGTAAATAAGCAATATTGCTAGCCTTCTTTTCTTATAATGCTTATAATCAGTTAAGAGATAAAGTTGAGAGACAGAAGTCTAGTTCACTGGAAACTAGAAATGCTTTATTGCCAAGTTTTAAAAGAATGGTAATGGCTTGTAAGACTTATGAGAAAATTAAAGAGCATAGCCTATGACAGAAGCTATGATACAAAGAGTTATGTACATAGACATGCTAACACAAGAATCAGGTGTGCTTTCCCATAATGCTTTTGCAAGAAAAAGTTCAAAAATATGTGAACACCATACTTCTCACCAATACCCAGAGGAGCAGTGTGCTCTAGCTGCCCCAATTTGCATGCTAGAATCAAACACCTCTTGATTATACCTTTAGGGCATAATAGGATTCAAGTTTCCCTTTAATGTTGTTCATCATACAATAGGTAAAACTTCTCTATGGAGAAAAAAAAGGCATACACAGACTCACTATTGACACCAGCCACCTCTGGTAACCTCAGGGCTAGTCGGGAATGCACAGCTATTTAAATAAAAAATTATTTGATAATGAGAATCAAAAAGGAAGAGTCCACACTTCCTCAGAGCTGAACTATAAATTAGAAAAATATCAGGGTTCTAAAAGAAAACCTTTTTTGAAAAAAAAATAATGATCTAAAGATCTGTAACAGAAGACGTGGTCTCACATACACTTCAGTATCCAAGATAATTAACTTCAGTACAAGAAAAGCACAACAAAGTTCTCCAAGTGACAGCTGGTTTTCATGGTATCCTAGTTAAAGTTAAATATTTGAAACAACTGAATATGTCCCATTTTTCCTAAAATGAAACGGCAGTTTGATTTGACTCTGTTCAAGAAAAGGGCCTGTACCATCTTCAGTGCATGGTCAGAGATGAATTGTACCACATGTGCAATGGAAATATTTTCAGAAACAAGAAGTCTGTTTAAACAAAAATTGAGTTGTTGTTGAATAGAAAGTCAAAAAAATGAGCCATCAAGTGTTCAAGATAAAGTATTTATAATATTTTGCAGTGATTTTACATTGATAAATGTTTTGAATATATATATACTCACATGTCTATATATGTCAACATAAAAAGATATATAGACATTTGTTTTTTGAGACAAGTTTTCTCTGTATAACAGTTCTGTCTGACCTGGAACTCATTCTGTAGACGAGGCTATCCTCTACCTCACAGAGATCAGGAAGGCTGTGCCTCCCTAGTACTGAGGCACCACCACCAGGTTTGGAATATATGTTTTAATGTTGAACTGATGAGTAACAGTTGTGCATATTTGTTGAATATAATATGGTGCCTTCATTTTTGTAAGCATCACAAAACCTTATTCATACTTATTAACATACCGATCATTTGATCAAGTTATCATTTTTGTGATGAGAATATTAAAATGCATTTTAGCAAGTCTAAAATATGTAGTATTATATCTGATGTCACCATGCAATATACCAGGGTACATGGGCTTATAATAACTATCCTTCTAGACTGTGTAAGTAATACTGACATTTTTATGTTATACATCTTTAGTGGTTTGGACAGTGAACAATGAGCAATGCCCTCAAAGAACATTTAGTCTCTAGTTGGTGGCACAGTTTGGGGGAGGTAATGAAACTTTTAGGAGGTACAGTCTTGTTGCAGGAAGTCTATCACTTAAATCAGGCTTTGAGGGTTTAAAGCCCCTCCTAATCCTTGTTAATAGTTGTCTGTGAGGTCGAAGATGTGATTGTTTAATGTCGTGCTTTGGCTGCCTGCTCATGCTTCCTCCACCATTATAGATGCCCCTTCTGGAATTATAAAACAAAATAAACTCTTTATTTACAGCATTTTATCACATAGATAAAAAGCAACTAATACAACATTGAAGTGAGTTCATTTATTATTTGTTTGTCTTTGCCTGTTTTATTAATAGAAAGGAACAATATTTTATATGTTTAGGATATACTCTTACTCCCACATTTTGCAGCATTATTTCCAATAATTAAGACAGCTAAGGTCAATATCTACCAGTTAAAATGTTGTAAAATTTTAAAAAATGAGAGAATTTTTTCTTCCTTCCTTCTTTCTGTTATACTTGAGATCATAATTGAGGGCCTTACCACACTGAACCACAAGCAGATTTTATAAAAAGTAAATGACATAGTTGGTTTGAGAGTTGCAATCTATGAACTATATTACCATTGGAACCCATCTATTCTCTGTTCCATCTAACTAACCAGCTTTTATCTAATACTGTGCAGTCGTTGTGTTCTTTAACAACATTGAATCTTTGTAATCTAGTATTACAACTCAAGTTGTAGAACTTGATACAGCCAAAGGGTTTTTTTTTTGGGGGGGGGTCTTATAAAAATTTTCCATTTTAAATTTCAAAACAAGTGATTTCCATTTCTTTACTCTCTGCAATCAGTAAAAATGTGTTAATAAATATTAAGAGAGCAACAGCTTGGTTTAGTATGCTTAGTGCAATGGCTTAGTAGCAACCAGATTTCTAATTAGTCTGAACCTTCCTGTACTATTAGCAGTAAATGATAATGTAAAGAGATTCTCACTATATTCTTCTGCCAGTATAAAAAGGCTGTCAAGGAAATGAAGCATATTCATGTTAAATATCATCACATAGTCCACTGGAGAATTATGCTAAGGATTTCTGTTCATAATTCAAGAGTGAAATTTCTTTGAATCACCATTCTTACAGTCATGTTTTTACTCTATTTCAGCCTACATTTAGACCTTAGTAAAAATAATTTATATGAAGGAACATGCTTTGAGCAAATGTTTACTTTTTTAAAGATATATCCATTCTTCATGCATTTCGGCTTAGAAAAATAGAGATGCAAAGAAGGCACTATAGATTGAAACATAAAATTAGGATCTGGCTTATTTGAGATTATTGGGCCCTGAGCATCTAGTCAAACAGGTTAAACTAGCTTTCTGCTTCTCTAATAGATAAAACAAAATATTTGCTCTGGAAGCCACTGAACTTATTCAAACTCAAAATATATCTTTGTCACATTTGTACATAGTTCTGAACTGGAACACAACCCCCTTTATAAATTAGTTGCCAAATACACATTGATCACTTAATATATATATATATATATATATATATATATATATATATATATATATATGTCACTATTCTCAGAGGTTGAGTTTAATCAATAGATGAAATGCTTTAAAATATCCAAATGATGAGGTACTTAAATAGTGGAATTACAGGGCATTTCAAAAACTCTAGATTTTTAGAGCAACATGAAAAGTATACTATCTGATAAAAATGAAAAAAAAATCTGAATTCTTCTAATATGTATTGAGAGCAATTTCTTCATTTTAATATTTGTCCAATCATCATTGGCTTTCTAGTTTGAACTTATTGGTTGCACTATTAACCGTATTTTTTATTCTAGGGTCCTATCTTTATGCAGTGTTGCATCAAAGAAACTGTTTAAGAATAATGCTAAAGCCGAATTTTCTCAATTAGCATACTGAGTCTAACATAATTAAGTCAAGTAAATTTGAAGAGGCCCCTTCAATTCTATGTTGCCCAATTACATCATAAAAAGCGAAAGGGTTGAGGTGTATCAGTGGACCTGAAACTGGACTAAAATCCTTGTTTTAATCTAGAGGTTCTAATTTTAGTTTACTTTTTATGGCAGAGTCTTCCTTGTATTAAACTTTGTTGGAAAGACTTTCATTGCTAAAGAATAAAAAAAAAAAACGGAATCTCTGGGCACTGTGATCATCATGATACCATATAATCTTTACTTTAATTCAGAGATGCTCAGTGTTCTTACATGTATGCGTGTGTGTGTGTGTGTGTGTGTGTGCATGTGTATGTGTACATGCGTGGTTGTGCCTTAAGTTGAAATATGTCTTACATGGTATTTTTTCTCAAGGTTCATTTTATAATCTAAAAGTGTTTACTGCAAATATGCAGATGCAGCAAAAATATACAGATACAAACAGTAATCATAAACATAATAATGAAAATTGGGAGGTTGGAATGGTTGTGGATTTGCAAACAGCGCATGCAATGCAGGCATGCTGACATGGACATGCAGTCCCAGGACTGAGCATCTAAAGAGGAGGTTTCAAGTTAGAATATAGCCTGGCCTGTGTAGTAAATCCTGTCTCAAGGTTGGAAGAGAGGATGAGGAAGAGGAGAAGAAGTTGCAAGTAGAGAAAGGAAACTTCCAGTCCACAGTCTCTGTGATCCTATATTCCTTTTTAAAATTATTCATAAGGAATACTTCAATATCATATTTCTTATCTAAATAATCCAATCTTATATATAAAAAATGAAACAAAGGAAGTTTCCACATAAATTTTCTTTTGAGTGCTTGGCCAAAGTATCACATAAGGAAGAAAAAGCAAAGAAATGGAAAATAAGGTTTTTTATTAAAACTATCAAGAATTAAACATTTTATTCAATAATCTTCAGTTATACCCAAAAGATGAAATTATTTGCTGTAAGTATGTCTGAAGTGTATGGGAGTTAGTATACCCTTCCTATTTCAAAGAAAACATGTTTGTTACAAAAATTAACATATTCAAATTATATTTTTGGGAAAACAATTAAATAGTAATAACTGTGTTCTTACACATTTGTGTGTGTTTGTGTGCGTGCACGCCTGTGTGTGTGATACATACACATGAGGACATAGGTGTTTTCCACCCATACGTGTGTATGTGAAGGCCAGAGAAGTATAACTTTCACGATTTCCTCTCTCACATTTATCCTTATTCCCTGAGGCTAGGTGTCTCAGTAAGCAGAAGCTTTAATAGTTCTGCTAAGTTGGTAGACCAGCAAGCTCCTTGGATCCTTCTCTCTCTGACCCTTAATGCTGGGGTTATAGATAAGTGCAGTTACCAACTGATTTTATATCAGTGCTTGGTATTTCAACCCAGATCCTCATGCTTGCACAGCAACTCTTCTTACTTGCTACATCCCTTACTGAGCTACATCCCTAGGCTCCTAATCAAAGCTCTGATTCAACTCTGAATGGATTATTCTATATCATTGTATAATTATGTCATAACTAATGTTAACATTTAAACTTTAAAATCAGAAAAATGCATATTACAAAAAGTGATATAAATTTATACTCCTAAATATTTGTATCCACTGTAGAAGATGACCTTTTTTCTTAACACAGTTCTGTTTAAGGTCAAAGACTATAGAAGATAAATGAACTAGTGTACATTTTAACGATAATTTCCTTTCTTAAAAAGTTTGACACTTTGAAAGTACTTGTTTTAAATTGTAAAAAAAAAAACTTTCAAAATTGTAAACTTGTTAAACTACAGGGTCTGAAAGGCAATTTAGAATTTATAACGCTCAACATACATAATTAAATACAATTTCTAACTGTGGCCACAATTTAGAAATAAAAATTTTAAGTGCTTTTGAAATTGCCTAATGAGAAATAATACTCTGAAATAATATCCATCATAAAACAGAATTCCATATAATAATGTGCAAAATATTAACATAAGGAACAATTATTTCGATAGAATTCCATAGATCTTTTCTATCTGTCCATAGATCCTCGGAAGGTATTACAGGAAAATGCTCTAATAATGCTCAGATACATATGCATAGTGCAGAAAAAATGTGTACAGTAAATTGGACTGGTGTGAAAGATAATTATTTAGGATTTGGTCACATCAGTTTATTTGTTTTCTACATTATATCTTCCCAAGAAAGTGTAAGTGGTTAAGTTTCAGATTTATAAAAATTCATAAAATAGGCCTTACATAGTTATATGACAATGTAGAGTTATATTGATATTTTGTATTTTTTAATATGTAATTTTGTATTTTGACCAATCTTTGTATTAATTTTTGCAGTAAACTCATCATAAATCTTTGTAAGATAATACTATAATTTACATATTTCCAGATTATCAAAACTACTAATTTCCTTTACATACAGACATAGATACACATATTATGAACATAATTTTAAACCAACAGCTACAGTTCCACTATCTAGAAATAATTGAAAAGATTAGGCTAGACCAATGTAACAGAAAGCAGATAAACCTGTAAGATAAATAACATCACTAGCCTTGCTTCAAACAAATCATAATTTTTGTGCTAGAGTCTCATGAAAGGGATTCAACACCATGGAATTAGATGATAGGTATTCCTGGATTCAGAGGAAATTGTTGCTGTGAGACTCTACACATTACACAGAGAACTTAATACACAACTACTAAAATAAAATTTCTACCATAATGAGCTTGGCAGAAGTGAAGATACACTAAAGAGACACTTGTATCTCACAATCTGACTATTGACATGATGGACTCTTAAAAACTGGTAATTTCACCCGAAATCTTATGCTAAGAGAAAGAAAAGGTGCCAGCCAAAAGGAGGACCTAAGACTGAAGCCAGATAGTAAAGGGGCAGTGGTGGCGAGGACCACATCTTGACCAGGATTCTCCAATGGGACCTGCCTAGGTCCCTACGCCCAGGAGTAGATAGCCAAAAAAGAAAATGAATTCAATGGTATTTTTAGAGGTTCTGTGTCTCACAATACTTTGCCTGGGCATTATTTTTTTACTTCATGAATACTTGACTTATTATATATTGTCATTTTCAATATTGTTTTAGGGCTTTCTGCATGGGGGAATGTGTGTCTCAGCATTTGTGAATGTGGTGTTCTTTTTCTTTGGTTCCTTTTTTCTATTTGATATGTCATATCCTGGTTTATTTTTATTTTATCTTATTTTCATTATTATTATCATTTCTTAGATGTTTGTTGTATTCTAAGGAAAGAGAGAAAGAAAGGGTACGGATTTGTGTGTGGAAGTGAGAGGGTCTGGAAGAGTTAGGTGAGGGAAAACCTTAATCAGAATATACTACCTGAAAAAAAAAACTATTTTCAATTCAAAACATAAGTATGTTGAAGAATGTTTTTAAATGAGAAAGAATTTTTAAAATATGACTCAACTGCCTGCCTTAAATATCATCTAAATTATTTATCATATAAATTATGTCTGATAGTTACATACTTATGAATAAGGTAAAAATGAAAGATCTTTTTTCATCTTGGGGCACATACAATCCAATGAGAAATAAGTCGGCAAAATACTAATATCTCTGAAGTTAGATAGACCATAAATTGGGGTTTCATCTATTTTCTTTTCTCTCTGTTATTTCTGCACTTAATATCACTCATTTGGTTCTGCTCTCTCCACCTCTAACTAGCTCTGTCATGTCCTTTATTATGTATTAGAGCTGAATGCTCAATGTAGATTTTAAAAATGTATTCCTTCCCTCCTAGATTTACCTTTTAAAATATCTTTCTTATTTTATCAAAACATTGATTGCAACCACAACATGGGACTCAGCACTATAATATTATTGCTTGTCTATTTATTATATTTCTTCATATGCTTTTGTCATCCAAAACCATATTAAATCATGTATTTGTTTTCAAATTGGGTACACTCAGTATTCAAATTGAATAAAGTCTGCTCTTATCACTTAGCTTTGCAGTTAGTTCCTTAAAAACTCCAATAATTTTTTTTGGGGGGGGAATCCCACTTATATGTACCATTCCAATAATGAATGGCAATATTAAAATTTCTCTCCTTAATATGGACCCTTCTAGAGGCTGCTCCATTTACTTTATACTTGATATGTTCTTTGAAAATTAAGGACATTATAGATACAGATTTCAGTATGTATATTTTAAGACTTAAAGTGCATTGCATATCACATTAAATTCTAAAATGATTGTTTTTAAATTGCCTAAAATGCTTAGAGTTTAAAATGGCAATTTCTGCAATGACACTATATACAAAAGAGACATGTGAATAACCCTAAGGTTACTCAAACAAATAAAAGGGAATAATGCCTTTGAGAGCTATGTGACTCATTCTATCATTTATATTCTAAGTACATAAGGACCTTTTCCACTTCTATACTGAAGTTATTACTAAGATTTATATATTCTTTGTACTGTAATATTATATACACTAAAATATGTTTGTAAAAACAAATAGGGAATGAATTAAATCTTATGTGCTATAGTGTATTTAGATAAATTACAGTGTTCTTATATTATAGCTTAATACTGACATTCAACAAAATAATAATGTTCTGTATGTTGACATTAGAAATTACAAACTACATTTTAAGTTGGAAAACCACAGAGGCGATTACTGAGTATGACATAATGGTATGTGTGAAAGATATATATGTATAACATACACCTTGAGTTATACATTATTATTTCTCGAAACTGAACTAGAAATGGAATCTAACATGTAAACATTTAGACTTCAGGAATTTTTCCCAAGCCTGATCACATAGTACAGTCTCTAAAGCGACACTTATAAAATGCGCAGTCTTAGGTCTCTACCTGCAAGGATCCTGCTTTAATTGATTTGAGTGGTGCCTGGGGATTTTCCTATGTAACCAAGATCACTAATTACCATCTTAGCAGAATTTAACTCAAGAACAGTATCACATTTACAGTACACAACAGTGACTATCCCTGGCATTGTTTAGGCTGACTTGACTGTAGACTAAAGGTCACAGATTTCCTTGTGTATTTTCACTGTCATATTGAAAAGATAAAAAGTTCTAAACTGAAGCCAATGTTAGAGCAAAAATTACCTCTGGTCAAGAAAATGAAATCTCAGGCTTAGGAAGAGACCTAATATTCTAGTAGGGTGGTGGGTTCAATCATCTGGCCCAGAGACCACCCCAGGAAAGGTGGCCACAGCTTAAGCCGTGCTACAAAGATACACAGAATAACCACTTCTTTAATGAGACACCACACATTTCCTTGCCAGAATTGCAACACTTGGTTGACTAGCTTACTGTGCCAAAGGATTGCTACTGCACCAAAATCTTGTAGCTTGTAAATTGGCCTGCTTTGAAAACAGTATAATCTTTTTTATCGTTTTATCTCTTTTCAAACTATGCTTTCCTTATACACTTTGGGCTTCCTTATGCTTTTTCTAAAGCCTCCTTTCCCACCACGTGACTGCCTTTCCACTGTGTCTGACCTCTGTGACACCTTAAATTGCATGCCTTTTCTTCTCCCTTCCATTCTCTTCCTCTGGGTAGCTG
>NW_024544302.1:0-51556 GCF_018167655.1 Microtus oregoni | reverse complement strand
TGAAACTGGAATATTACGACCCTTTTAGCATCATTCCTTTTAAGAGATAAGTTCTCATTTTTTTTCAAACACAAGCCTGTATATTTGTGTGTTTCAAATCAGTTGTCATCAGTAGTATCTGAGTATTAAATAGATCTAAATTGGAGATCATGCCTTAGAAAATATAATTCCTTATTCTAACTGAATTTCCTTTAAACATTCTGTTTGAGCTATCGCAATAAGATACTTGAAATATCAGATAAGCTAGAAAAAATAGGAAGTTCCTTTCTTTCTAAGAAACTGGGTGGTCTAGAAATTTGAAACCTTTTTTGTTTGTTTTGTTTTGTTTTGTTTGAGACAGGGTCCCAAAGTGTACCTCAAACCTGTCTGGCATGAAACTGTCTATGTAAACCAGAATTGCCTTCAACTCACAGAGATCTGGTTGCCTCTATCCACTGAGTGCAGGAATTAAAGCCATATACCACCAGACATTCATTTCTGCACTACTAATGACTGAGCCTAAATAGACTTTTGAATTGAACCCAATAGTTACAATCAAATTTGTAACAGCAACCACTGGAACCATTCACCTTATGAATTCTATTTGCATTGATATTGCAGGCATCTTAGTGTCAAATTTTAATATGAACCACATCTTTACGATGGAAGAGAAATTGATATGTGAGCAAATATATAACTTCTCAATTGGCCAATTGGTCCATATTATAGCAATTGGTTGCTACTTATTCACATTTGAGTACTTACACGTTTAATAATATGTAGTCTATTTTTCATTAAATTAGAGTGAAATATTTTAATATATTAGCATATAAGAATATGCCTATGTAAATATACAGACACATACATATATACTTAAATCACAGTTGTTTCAATCTATTGCTTGAGAAGTGAGAATATAATTATAATGATAATATTTTCCTACTCCTCTTGCTTGGGAATGGATTAAACATCTTAAAATAATACAATTTCTTTATCTATTTATACTAAATTTAAAGTATCTTTACAATATGCATATTGCAATGTGTGTATATGTTGCTTATATAATATATAATGAGTATTATACAATAAATAATAAAAAACATGCATTATCCCCACAGCAAGTAGAAAACAGTTCATTTGACTACATGTCTGACTATAATAAATTTAGGATGATATCCTTGTTAGGATTCCATTAGCATTTTTAAAGAGAATTATTTGTATTTTATGTGTATGAGTATATGCTTGAATTTAATAAAGTGTGCTCTTCTCACGCCAATTGTCCAAGGAGACAAAAAGAGGATAAGCAGACACCTTGGAACTAGACTTACTGAGGGTTTGAACTGCTATGTGAGTGCAGGGAAGTAAACCTTGCTTCTCTGCAAGACCAATAATTGCCAATAACCTTTGAGCCATCTCTTCAGTCCCTCCATTTGCTTTCTTCACACATCATATTTATATCATCATAGATAATTATTAAAGTTTAGTATTACATTGTCCTCAAAACTGATGGTTTAACCATTCACTTAAGAAACTTCTATTAGTCACCTATTGTATGCCTGTGTTTGAATTAGGTGTGGAGATAGGAAAATGATAAAACAGATAAAACATTTCATGAGCTCATAATCTAGTATAGTATGCAGTATAAAACATTGAATATCCTACTTGCAGTAGTAAGTAACCTTTACAAATTGGATTGTGCTTACTGATCTAAACTGGAAAGTCTGTCATTTAAGGAAAGGAACAGCTTTCCGTATAGTAGGAAGTAAGTGGGTAATGTTTCAATGATTAACAATAGGGTTGATGGTAGTGAAGAGTAGGGTTTACATTGCAGTTGAAAGGGATTAGTATGTGCTAAAGTTTAAAGGGATGCAGCTGAAAGATGACTTGATAAATACTAGGGCAGTTTTATATTTCTGAAATGTTCAATGCTTAAGGGAAAATTCCAAAATTCGGGCCAGAAAAGTAGCTTATGATTGAATTATGTGAGTATTTAAAAAATCAATCCCCAGGAATCTAATTTTTCTATTATCTTAGCTACATATGTACTCAAGGCTCTTTTTTACTCAGGGATTTAGCAGAAGTTCATGTTTTTGAAAGTTGTAACATCACAGAATCATCCATTTTTTTCAACAATTTTCAATCTTCTATTAATCACAAAGTTGCAAAGAGAAAGACCACTGACCCAAATCATCATGACCAAATTAATTCAAGCAAGCAATTAATTAAAGCAAACATTTTTATTCGGGTACATGGACTGTCTTACACTAGAAGCAGTGTTCAATAGATCAACACTGGACAAAGAAGACAGGGATATTTTGGTTTGTTTTTGTTTTTTTTTTTGTTGTTGTTGTTTAGGTGTAGGTAATTTCTAAATGAAGAATTTGGTGGTCAAAAAATTGGTGTTACTGGAGGAAAAGAAGTTAGCCATAATGGCCTGCTGTAACAAAGACATGATTGTAAAGTGATCATAACAAGGTACACATAAAAAGAGAAAGAACAACCTTTTGAAACAAAGGTAGAGTTGTTATAATAACTTTTTGAAACCGAGAAATGGTCGCCATTTCCTGGAACAGGAGTACAGATCTATTTGTATTTAAGATTACAGGTGGGGCATAGTCTAATCCTTCAGAAACAGAGGTTTGATCATAAATGGGAATGACCATAGTTTGTTCTTGATATAATACAGCTTTTAAATCTAAGATGGGGGCAGACTGGTTCATCACTTCCAACTGCTTTCATGTCTATGATGTATTTTAATATCTGTAGTTACCATAATAAATCACTTGCACATGAAACAGTCTCATCAATTTGTAGAATGAGAGCCACAAGAACAGTGAGACAAATATGAGCGAGAACTCATGTACAGCCTGATTCTGCTATGTCATCCTTCATATTTTTCACCAAAGCAAACAAATAAATTATAGTTGAAAGAGAGGTTAGGCACATGCTTGTCCATTACACTGCACATCAGCTATGCACCCAAGCAATCAATATGGTTTGGACACAGCTGATATAATTTGGCGGAGTTATAATTGAATTTTTCCCTCTTAATATCATTACACCTACAGAACATCTCCCATTATGTGTCCCTCCCCATCATTCTCCAAATTACATGTTCCAAATGGAACTAATTATCTACTCCCATATAAAGCATCTCCTCATGACTGCTATCCCTTCTCTATTATAGGCACCAGTGCTTTCATGCTCCTAAATTTGCTTTCGCTGCAGTATGTTTCTTTTATTCATTCTCTTATTCCTTCCTAAATATAATCACTGAATGTTTATTTTTTGAAATTACTTGTATGTATAAGTCCATTTATATTACAGATATACATTGTAGAGTTCATTTGAATATAATAAAGACTCAGTGAGCAAATGAATGAAATATGAATAAGTGTATGAATAGACAACTGTTCTACCTCAAGTAACTTAAAGCTATAGTAATGAAAGATATCTCTTCTTATATGAGAGAATGTCTTTAAAAAGTCTCTTTAATTATATTATAACATTTCTTAATTTAAAAAAAATATTCTCAGCTGATTGCTTTGAATGATGTTTGGTGGAGATATACCTGGTAGTTGTAGATCTATGAGATCACCTAAAGATATTAATGGACAAATTGAAGGAACACATTGACTAAGGTACTTCTTGAAACAGGATTTTGGATTTTTGATATTTGTTGGATGTTATTGTCAATGAGAGTTTTATAGTTCAGACGTATACATATACATGCATAAAATATTACAGAGTCATGTTATTAAATTGACAAATCGCATATAAACAACAAGGGGGAAATAAAAACAGCAGTTTTCTTACTAGCAAGCAAATAAGTATAGCATAGGATAAAATTTTAATGAATAATATAAATAATCAAGGTCCTTTATCTCAAATCCTGTAAGTGGAAATAGAGATGGTGTGTTCTAAAGTAAGATATTAGATAATGTAAACATATTTTTAAAACAAAGAAGAAAATGGCATCTCAACTATTTAAAAAAGAATGACTACAGTTATTTCATAAACAGAAAAACCCTCTTCATTTCTAATATTTTTAGCTACAATTTATCACATGTAAAAATAGCTTGAAATTTCTTATCATGTCATAAAAGCATTTTTGTTTTGTTGACATAAGGTCCGAAAGTTTTATGTATCCACATTTGTCCTTCAAACTTTCCTTGGCCGTGCAAGCAGTATATTTTCTCTTTGGGAAAATGGGGAATAACTGAATTCCTAGGTTAATTTTATAGGTCATAGTACTGTATTTTAACACCCATGATCCCTTTTATGAGGAATCAGGGAAATAAATATGTGTGTGTACATATATATGTATAAATCTGTGTATATATATTGTTTCTAAACCAAATAATATCATTTCTGCACCTTGCTGCTGTGAATATCAGATTTATTGTCCTAATTAGGGAGATAAAGGCTCTAGAAGGATATAAGAACAAATTTTCAGGAAGATTAATGTGGAAATTAAGGATTGAAAGGATGTGTTGATTAGGTCCAAATTCAGCTTCTGGGGATTGGTAACCCAATTAAGAAATCAACATAATTACCTGAATACCCCAAATTATATTCATTTGACTGATAGTCATTTTTTTTCTACAATTTGTGTGTGGCAGGGTAAAGACTGAAGTTACCCTTCAGTTAACAAGGAATATTTTCGTCATTTCTTCCTAATGTAGTAAACAAATAATAATTAAACATCTATCATGTGCATAGTAAAAGAAACAAGTGTTCTTCTAAGCCAGAATACTTGTAGAGCAGACTAGAATGTTTACAGAGAAGGCATTTGACAAAGGATAAATGAGCTGAATATTTCTCTCACATAAGCAGATTGTCCAAATAGAAATAGAGACTCATGTAATTTCCTGATGGGTTCTGCAATATACATAACTTAATGATTTCATTTATAAATAATTAAAAATTAATCTTGTGGAAGTATTATGACATGGCAAACATTAAGCCAAGAATTTTCCATACGGTATCACATTTAGACTTTAGATGTGAATTTTGATGCACATTATTAAATAAAATAAGATAACAAAACATTCCTGCTAATAGGGGCACATCTTCTGATATAGTCATCCCATTTCCCCAAAATAAAATACTGAAAATGGTACAGACTATGTACCATATGCCACAATTATGACACTAATTCATTTCATTAAAGGAGTAAGTAAAGAACTCAAAAGGCCTGCTACTGGGAAATGTTTAGACTATGAAACTACAATTTGTGCATCTGTAATGATGCAAATATCATCAAGCTGTTGACTTAGAGTTACTTTTTATTTCAAATTCCCAAATTAATGTCATATTTGTCTGTTTTTAATATATGGGATAGATTTCTCCATCTCATCTTGATAAGCAAATTTTGCAAACATATTTTTGATGTTTAAAAATGATTGCACATATGATAATGAACTTTGGGGGGTTGGGTTTTGACTACTGATATGCTTTTTGCAGTATTTCATTTTGTGCAGTAATGTGTGTAGCCTATCACTTTCGTCACAGCCTATATACAGATTCCCCTGACAAATTATTCACATCCATTTCACAGGGTGTAGTATATATTTTGTATCACTGAAATTTTATTTTTTAGATTTTCATTGGCTGATGAAAAGTTTTAATAAAATAAAACTCCTCAGTCCAACCACTTTGGAGCTATCTATGCAAGCAGCTTGTAACAGGTTTTAATCCATTGGATGAACTCAGGAAAAACTAGCAAGCTGGCTAACATTGCATTATCCTAATTTTTATTTCATAAAGCAGAGATTTACTTTAAAATCAAAAATATATGAACAGATTGAGTCCAGATGTCTGAAGGGATTGCTTCTGTTTTCCAATGCCAAAAGAGTCTTCTGTAGGTCCTACTTTGATAATTTCCGTATTTCTCTTTTGACAGTTCTCCTAACCCTTCATGCCAGCAAACCGCAGTACTGATATATACATAAAAGTACTCTGGTATTTGGGTATTTAAATATGTCTATAGATAATTTTAAAAGCATCATTTTGTAAAACAAAAACTCACTTTTTAATCTAATGAACTTCTAATCTGAATGTATTTTCCAATCAAATTTTAAGTTTAGTGTTAATACGAGATTATATAACCTCATTATATTTTAATAAAACAAATAAATCCAAGAAATCCTTACAACTACTGTAAAAAATTATTTTAAAATACATAACAAATACACAGGAAGAACAACTATACTTTCCTTTAATCATATGGTAAATTTTCAGTTTTTCTTCTTTAAAAATTAATTTGAATGAATTTATTCATGCAGTACCAAAGACAATTATTGTTAACATCAGCAGAAAACAGTATTTTGCTTTATCTTTGTCTCATTCTTGTAATGAAATTTGACCTTTACATCTTATAGCATTAGTCAAGTGTTAGTGAACAAAATATATTTCCTAGCAATTATTGGAAATTACAACTTAAAATGGTGAAATTGGTTATGAAATAATAACAATTATTGTCTGGACAGAAGCAACATAGACATAGAACTATTTATCTACGTGAAATTTCATACAAAGCGTGTTGAAAATACTTTAAAATTTTATTTGGTTTTCGTGCAAATTATATACTAGTATTTCTGATTTATTTTTGTAATTCAACTATGAGAAATTCCTTCATAAAATGCAAAATAGGTTAGTGTGTTGTATGTGTGTATTTGTGTGTGGTTGTTGTATGGAAGCAGAACTCAGTGCCTCAAGCATATTTGTCTGGTGATCTATCGCTGAGCAGCACCCACAGATCCAGTATTATCATTGAGACTACAATGTGATGTATAGTTTCCAAAACAGAAAAAATCAGGAGCAAGCTTAAAAATGTCTTTTTGTTTTCCTTCCTTCCTTCCTTCCTTCCTTTGTTTCTTCCTCCTCTCTCTCTCCATTCCTCTACACCCCCATTTGCCTCACTTTTCTTTCCTTGTGTGTGTCTGGCAGCTAAACCCAGGGCATCAATAATACTGTGAAAGTGCTATAACCTTGAGCTATATCAACAACCCTAGGAATGTTTATTTTAATGTTCTTTTTCTTCAAGCTCAGAGTTTGTCTAAATATTTTCTTTAGAATATTTTAAATGAATACATTAAAAGCAATTTTTATTTTTTTCCTTTTTTTAAAATTTATTTATTTATTAAAGATTTCTGCCTCCTCCCTGCTACCGCCTCCATTTCCCTCCCCCTCCCCTGATCAACCCCATTGAGGAGTCTTTTAATTGTCCCCATCCTCTTTATCTGCTTTCTCAATATGCTGTTTGTATTTACCACCATGGACTAGCTTTTCTCCCAAACTGTAAATTTAGTGATATAGAAAACTGTCTGATGTTGTACACTCTACAGGTCCTCTTTGGACCATGCATTGAGTCTAGCTGCTAAAGAAAGAAGACTAAATATGGAGGGTATGGATGGATAAATGGTTGGTGTGTGTATTTATAATCCTTTTGTATAAAGGATTTTTCAGGAATAAGAGACAAATGAAGTGCTCTTGAAATTCTAATTATCTAACTCATTTTAACTCATCGTTGATCACATACAAGTTAAATGGGCAAATGAAAGTTGACATGCAAGAAGTTTCTTTAGTATATTAATTTATACCATTTCAATTCATAGATGGAACTGATTTTACAATCTTTTTGCTAATATTTGATTTAGTTTAGTTTACCTTGTGTTCTGGTGTGGTTTGAGGCAGAGTCTAACTCAAACCCCAGTTTCCCTGATGTGCCACACCAGGCACTTGCTCTGTTTTGAGCTAAAAGCCCATGCAATGCAGGCTGGTACTGAACTCGCTCTATAGCTGAGGACACCATTGAACCTCCAAGGACTGAGATCACAAGTTTGTGTCCCCCTATTTTTTTTTTAATTTTAGCAGTTTTTTATGTGTACTTTAAAAAATATGCTATTCATGCCAGGCGGTGGTTGCGTATGAGTTTAATTCCAGTACTTGAGAGGCAGAGACAGGCAGATCTCTGTGAGTTCGAGGCCAACCTAGTCTTCAAAGTGAGTTCTACAAGTCTCCAAAGCTATAGAAAAATCCTGTCTCTAAAAACAACAAAAATGCATTAAAATATGCTATATATGTACATAAGAATCCATAGGGACAAATATAAACATAGTAGCATATTGTCAAATCCCATATATCATGAAGCTATGAGCAAGTTTTCTCTTAACAGCACAGTCTATTATTAAGTTCCTTATCTTTGCACAGCATGTTGATAGGGAAAAACTGTGTCTTACAGTTTTCGTTACAGAACAGAAAGGGAGGTCAGATCTCATCTCAGGAGATCTCATTAGAAGCTTTTAGTTTTGGATAAACAATGCTCATTCTATTGTAGGGTTGAATACTTTTCCTCCTACAGTTCCCAGTTTTGTTGAACTTTCACACAGATTCTTACTTGAATTAGGAAATCCAAATATTTCTCTTTTATTTTCTGTGTATTCTGTGCTCTGTCTATATTAGTGTATTTTAAAATTCTTTCTATATCACATATATTGTGAGGTTGTTTTTTTTTTCCATTTCCTATACCCTGTAATAAACTGGAGGATCCAGGAGAGCATTTTCATGTTTTTCTTGTCTACTGTTTTGATTCTATTGTCTCGTTAACATCATTGCATAAATAAACATTTCACAAATATTTGTGGACGGAATATGGTTTCCTTCTCAAAATAGCAGTTGCTAACTTGAAACCACACCAAATATTATTTTCAGTACACCGAATTGAACTAAGTTGGATTCTGACCAAGTGTGAGAAAAGAGAAGAATAGGGAAGGGGAAATGAGAAAAGGAACAAAGGAGATAGGAAGGGGTAAAAAGGGAAGTAGAGAGAAAATCAGTCCCATACTGGGCCTAAGGACATTAATTCTGCACTTACTATTTATCATGAGTAGGTTTCATATATAAACTGCAAAGTTAGATACTGCATGGCTTTTAGGACAATGCAGTCAGATAGTGCTTATTATTCAGTATTAAAAAAAATAAAAGCAAATCTAAGGAAATTATTAAAAATTATTTTGAAAATGCTTTTTCTGAAAATAATTATAAAGAAAATCCATGTTCTCATTATATGTAATAGCTGACCATTACACCATATATGTTAATTAAAATCAACAGAATGTATTTCAAAAGATCACACATACCAAGCCCACATGTATGATTTTGCATTCTATTGACCACTGTGAAGAAACTTTTAAACACCTACTACTTGAGTATAGGAAAGTAATTGATATCTAAGGGTAAACTGAATAAACAAAATGCTGAATTTATCTCTTAAAAATATTTGAAATTATAATTACATCCTTCCCTCTTTTCTTTCCTTTCTCCCAGTCCTTTCATGCTTACCCCTTGCCCTCTCTCAGATTCATGGCCTCCTCTTCATTAATTGTTATTACATATGAATACACACACACACACACACACACACACACACATTCCAAAATATAACCTGCTTGATTCACATGATGTTCCTGTGTATATATACATGCTTTCAGAAATGATGGACTAGTCTTAGATAACTAATTTGGGCACTGTTCCCTAGTAAAGACCATTTTCTTTCTCTCGCATTCATCAGTTGCCTGTAGTGAATTCCCTACGGTTAAAGCCTCATGAGCTTTCTCCCTTCCATAATAACATCATCGTTGGTATCTTGCTTGTTCGGGTCTTGTCTAGGCAGCTCTGTTGATGAGACGTAATGGGTGTCGTTTGTTTGACATTTCCAGGAGACACAATATCACAGGAAACTTCCTGTTCCTCTGGTTCTTAACACTTGTCCCACCTTCTCTTCTTCTATTTTTCTTAAGGCTTGTTTTATTTTAATGACTGATCCACCTGAGACCACAGGCAGCCCACTCTGTACAGACTCGAGGGAAGCTCTATTTCTTGGTCTCTTCCTCCTTGGACAGAGTCTTGATGATCTCCTCCTTCCTGGCATGGGGGCGCTCCTCCTGGCGCTTTCTTGCTTCCTTGGTCTTAGACCTGCGAGACTCAGCCTGGTCAGCCAGGAGCTTCTTGCAGGCCTTGTCTGCCTTCAGCTTGTGGATGTGCTCCATGAGAATCCGCTTGTTTTTGAAGACATTCCCTTTGACCTCCAGGTAAAGGTTGTGATACATATGGCGATCAATCTTCTTGGATTCACGCTATCTCCTGAGGAAGCGGCGCAGGATCCGCATTCTTCTCATCCAGGTCACCTTCTCGGGCATTGTGGCATTGGCAGACCCTTCCGCTTTCCTATGCCCATATGCCTGCCCTTCCATCAAGCCAAAGTGCTTTTCCGGCATCGAGTCTGGGAATGGACAGTCACAGGCTTCCGGATGATCAGCCTATCTTTAATCAGCTTCCATATCTGCTGACCCACCTCTTCTGCAATGATCCCTGATCCTCAGGTGCAGGAAGCATGTTGTAAATTTATCAGTTCGGTTAGATACCACATGATCTCTTGTTCTCTGCATCCTAATGGGTTTAGAATGTTTGGTTCATTCCTCTATTTCATTTTATTTTAGTTGGTTACCAGTCCTGTTTGGAAGTTAACGATTCTGGCCTTTCCTTTATACAGACACTTTAATTCTCTTTTGAACCATGAAATGAGACATTCAGTTTTTAAGGTTTTTTTCTTTAAAGCCCTCCGAGAAACAGGAGTATTTAATAAGATTAGATAATTCCAAATAAATGGGACAATGAAAAACTATATAAAATATAGTTGATTAATGATTTGAAACTTGTGAATACTTTGGTTACCTGTTTCATGGTGATAAAACATATTAATATAGAGGGTTAGAACAGAAAACTTGTACAATGGTGATTGTAAATTAGGTAGTCTCCAAAGTAAAAGTGAAATAGCAGTAGTCAGCAGATATAATGTCATTGAATGAACTGACAATAGAAAGTAGAAGTAAAAATTTAACTTAGCACATGTGTAGGTTTGTATTCCTGTATGTGTGACAGGAGTGCAAAGAAAGTATCAACATATAAGTAATTATTTATTTTATATTTAAATGGTGAAAACATTTTCTCAGGTGTGTCCTATAATGGGTAACCTGATTTTTTTTATAGTGTCACGTGTAATATAGTCCTTCTCATATACAATCCTTTTGTTCAAACAATGCTATATGTCATTGACTTCTTTTTTAAAAACAAGCTATTATTTTATGTGTATGAGTGTTTTGCCTGCTGCATGTGTGCATATGGACGACATGAGTATTTATTTTCTATGGATGCCAGAAGAGAGCATCAGATCCCCCTAGGACTTGATAAATGAATGATTATGAGCCACTACATTGGTTCTGGGAATTGAATCCGGGTCCTCCACAAGAACTGTAAATGTTCTAAATCATGGAACAATCTCTCTTGCCCTGTGATAAACTTTATAATTCTGTATTGAACCCTGCATGCTTAAAACTCATTCTGTTATCCCTTTGTCTCAAGCTTAATTTCCTTAACTTGAACTACAAGGATGTCTGCTTTTAGTCGTTCTCTTTCTTCTACTGATTCATGTTCTCATCTCCTTCTTATACTTTTAGGTGTTCTTTGTAGACTTTGAATGTTCCTCCCCAGTGTTTCAATCTGCCAAACTTTTGATCATCATTTGGAACCCATAGAAAATTTGATATCCTATGTGATACATTTCATAAAGTCTCTAAGGTAGAATTACTCCTTACTTTGATACTCTTACAACATTTTATACTAAACTATCCCATAGACTGTCAAATTACATAGTATTTTCAAATGTACTTCAACTATATCCAATTATGAACATGGTCTTGATTATTATATTGCATATATCCCATGGTGAAAATACATCCAACTTCGGTAAGAGTTTTCAAGAACACTAGTGTGGTATGTTCTTAAGGTTCTGATGGAAAAAAAATCCTTATTCTCTTTAAGTATATATTTAAAAATACTTGGAATACATGGGAAAATATTTGACACAATAAGAACTTGAATTACAAAAGTCAATTTATCATTTGTACATCCAATCACTCACTGTATATTCCCAAAAGCCACATAGACCCTTAGAATATAAATTATGGTATTTGTGGTGTGTGATCAACAGAAAAACTATACATTACTTCACTAGTATGTTATACTATAGCTTATTTTATTAACAAAGTTAAAAAAAACCCTAATCATTTTTAAGTGAAGTTGAACCATTATGTGAATGTGCTATGTGCTAATTTACAATCTTGTTCCCCATTACAGTGAGCCCTCCATTGTAAACCTTGTGCTTCTACTACAGAGTGGTATGGAAATGAATCCTGCATGCTTGAGAGAGTGGAAAGGGAAGAGGGTGAAAAAGAGGGAAAGAAAGAAAATAAGAAAGATCAAGAGAGAGACTTTATTGAGTCATTATATCATGTTCCATATGAAGCATCTGCTTTTGTGGAATCTGACAGATTCTAGGGGAGGCTTAGAGTGACATAAAGCCACAGGATGGAGTCTCCCAGAATCTAATAGGACAGAGGGAGATGCCTAGAGCACTCCCAAAAACCTGAATGCAGTTTTTTGAAATGTAAAGAATTTATTCAGCCCTTCTGAATGTAAACTTGAAAATTCAACAAGTAAACTCTAGTGAAGGATAAATCATGAAAATATGTTATAAAGGGTAGAATACAGCCAGAAGATACAGCTCCTTTTCATCTTCATCTTTTTCCTAGAGCTGACAACATAAGGCTAAAAGGAAGTTAGAATAAGGGAGAAGGAAAATTTGTAATTCAGAGTTTAACACTTACTATCAGTTGAAGAAGATCAAGTTCAGGACATGTTCTTACTCCTTTGATTTTTGAAATCAGAAAGCAGTTCCTTTTTGTGAATTTGCAGGAGTTATGCAATAAATGTTGTTGCAAAGTGTTTGAAAAGCATGTAACACACACAAAACAAATTTCTTCCAATTCTGGTCATAGGCCTTATGAAATTTACTTTTTATGCCTAAGACTTAAAGGGCAATACATAGATTAAAAACAAACATTAAAACAAAGCTTACATTGTACCAGCAGTCTTTGATTGAAAAGAAATAAAATATTTCTTTCATTGTAAATTTAGCCAATTGTTTGTTTAACATATCTTGACATGAATGTCATACCAGTGAAAGAATTTCATGGTCAGTGATAAAGATTATAAATGTAAAAATATAAAGGTGAACAGAACATCCAGTTTATATATAAATACTGAATGTACTCTTCCACTCAACAGTCACGTTCACTGACTGGCTCTGTCTTAATTAGTGCCCACCCAACATTTCTAATAATAGAACACTGGAGAATTATTTATATGGTCTATTATCCTTACTACTAATACTTTCTAGCACTGGGCAGCGTAAACCTGCCTACATTTGTCGTGATCTGGATTTTCCCAATGTTTTATCCATTATACATGTTTCAGTAAAGTTTGTTCAAGTTCAGCCTGGTAGTTAGAATTGTGTGTATTGGAATTCCACTCTCTAAATTTGTATATTTATGTAAAGGTTATGGGATATCTGACTTTAAGATTCATACTTAGATTTTTATGAGCCTTGGCTTTCATATAAAGTAGTCATAACTGTAATATGCCATAAGCCTATTGTAAACAAGAAAACCCTTCAGTGTGTTTACCAACACCTTCTAAGTTGTTTTTGCACATAAATGTCATTAGAAGGCTATTAGAAGTCAAATGTTTTCCTGTAGCTCCAATCTGAAAATTTATTCTGATTACTTGGTATAGCATCCATTTGTTTTGAATGTGTCTTTTGTTTTTCCAGAAAGCATTTAGACTACTTAATTATTTGATGGTTTTATTCTTTGGAGCATCATTTCTTCATTTTCAATGGTTCTGCTTTAATCACTGAAGTCAAAGTCTATAGTCCTAGTCTGTTCTTAGTCTTCCCCAAATTACTAACAAAGTCAAGCTGAAAGAGATTTTCGTGGTTACTGAGTCACTAGGGTAGTCCCTCTTCAGTTGTTTTTCAGTGATAACATTTATTATTTCATATGAGACATGGTCTCATACTGTAGTTCAGGATGGTTTGAAACTCATTGTAGACCAATCTGGTATTGAATTCTGGGCAATCCTACTTTCTCAGCTTCCGATCTACAGGCATAATAGATAAAAATCTTCATTCCCAGAAGGTAATGATATTTGATGATAGGCTATGCACCTCTTTCAATAAAAAGACTCATTTTTGTTGTAATTTGTCATTATTTTATTACTTATGTATTTATTCATTTATTTAATTTAATTGTTCCTGAGGCAAGACTAGAGAGTGCCTAGCTCACTTGGTAGCTGATCACCAAAATCACTAGTAGGAAAAGAGACAAAGAAGAAGTGGGGGAAAGGAAATAATGAGTTTGTTACTAAGCTGGATATTGGCGTAGAAAGCTGAGCTCAAAGCTATGGACCTCCTTAGGGGAATATTATAAATAAACATAAATATACCTCTGAAGGACAGGACTATGGGGAAATCTGTCTTTGCTTCTTATGTTGCCAGGAACATAGAAACCTTACATAGGAACATAGGAGTGTTACCAATAACATCAGATTTTTGGCCATGTATAGGATGAGTAAGTTTCCATGAAATTGGAAAAAAAAAAAAAAAACAAACCCTTGAAGCAGAAACAGTAAGACATGCAGTGGCGCTTGACCTAACAGACCTTCAACATGCCCAGGGACTTTCCATCACAGAGATAATAAATTCAAAAGTGTGTCTGGTGGGATCAGACATGTCAGCTACAGAGCACAAATTGAATTTCCCAATTATCTGATGCCATGATCTTGTTTGACAAGGAGATGAAACGGGCTCTGTCTCATTGTTGAATTCTTCACATCTGATACATGTGGTTTAGCTTCATTTTGCTGTTTAGTATTTGAAAGCTCTATAGCCTATTTTCCATAATCTAAACTGTGATGAAATCAGATGCATTTATTCTAAATTCATACCTTGATGTTGTGTATGTAGCAAGTACTCAAAAATGACTTCTTAAAGGGATGATTTTCAAATGATTTTCTGATTTATGGAGAAGCATAGTGAGTGCAATAGAGCCCCCAGCAAAGAAAACGATTCCACAAAGTTTCACAGGGCCTGTCAATGATTTGTACAGTAGAAGTGCCATGGAAAATGTTAACAGAGGTCACTTTTAAACTATGTGAACAATTATTTTTTATAATAATAATTGTATTTCCTCCCTGGTGAAGCCTCTGTCTCCTATGATTATTAAATTTCAGGACAAAATAACCCTTAAATACTAAGAGAGCAAGGCTTTCTAGTGAAACAAATGTCCTGTTTCCTTTGAGTTGACTTGTCATTCATTTGAACACACACACACACACACACACACACACACACACATATATATCACTCAGATAAAAATATTTTAATCTTTCTATTTTATATAATAAACAACTATGTTTACTAATTTCCATTGATTAGAACCCACTATACACCCTTCCATGATTTCATTATTTTCACAAGGGATAGCCACAAACCTTAATTTGCTTTTCCTGATCTTGGCACACATGAATGTATTACTAAATAACTTTTTTCACAATATTTTTCACTTCTTATAATTAGAATCACATTGTATCTATTCTTTTGTGACAGATTTTTTTCCACAGTCAGCATTAAAGTGCCAAGCTTCATCACTGTCATTGGCTAGGTACATTTTATTAATTTTTAGTGCTATTTTCTATTATAGGAATAAATCTACAATTTATACATTTTTGTTCTTTGTTTGCCTCGTACAGATACTACTTCTTGTAGAGGACTTTGGGGAATGAGATTGTTGAGTCAGTTGTTAAAATATGTGCCCTTGGTATCTCCTTTTTCTGTACTTTGGAAAGTTGACCATTGTGAGGTACATGTACCTGACTTTCACTACAGCCGATGTTATCTCTTGGACTAATACTGTACAACTGGAATGCATATTTAGTGGAAGAAGACAGGGCACATTTTTACTAGCCCTTTGTTCCCCAATCACTTCGATGGGCAGAAGCTGCCTCAATTTTTTTGTTTGTTTGTTTTGGTTCCATTCAGACATTTCTGGTTTTGAATGAATATCCCCAAATCCACATTTATAAAATGAAGTAAGGCTGTTTTTTGTTCCATTTTCTTCCTTCCTTTCTAACCTCTACTTGTTTTTTTTGTTTTTTGTTTTTGTTTTGTTTTTTTAACTGTTCTGCTTTTATTTGAAGATTTAACACATACAGATTCATGTAGCCTTTATGCTGATCAGGAGGCAGGAAAGTTCTGTCACCTCAAGGAACTCAATGCAAACCCACTGTTATCACATCCTGGGCTGTAATCTCTTTTTGAGAATGCCATTAATAAAATTGTCCACATATAACCTTTGCAGTTTGATTCCTTCACTCCTGAGTATCTGTGAGATGTGTCTATTGATTACATCAATACCCATCATCTAATAGAGAATTAAAAGAATTATTGGAGGTAATGAAGCAAATGGACTTAACAGACATCTATAGAACATTCTACCCAAATAGGAAAGAATATACCTTCTTCTCTGCAGCTCATGGAACCTTCTCAAAAATTGACCACATACTCGGAAGCAAAGGAAACCTCCACAGATACAAAAAAATATCAGTGTCCACCTGTGTCTTATCAAATCACCACGGATTAAAGTTAGAAGGCATCAACCACACTACCCCCAAAAAAACCGACAAACTCATGGAAACTGAACAGTCAACTACTGAATCACACCTGGGTCAAGGAAGAAATCAAGAAAGAAATTAAAGTCTTCCTCTACTTGTTTTAAAAAATAAAGTGACATTCAGTTTCTTCTTGGACAGTAACTGAGAGGAATATTCATATATTTAAAAAAGTGATTTCAAACGATCTCCAAATTGGTTATACCAACTTAAATTCTCACTAACTTCACAAAATTCAGTTTACCCAAATTCTCACCAGCACTTGATAATGACTCTTTCTGTTATTCTATTCATTATATGTCCAATTATGGTTTTAATTGGAATTTTAATCATTAAAAATAAATTTGAATGTTTTTTCATAGTTAATTTTTTAATTCAAATTTCAAATTCAAATAATTCATTATCCAATGGAAAATGATAACTTTCTTTTATATATAAAACTCAGATTTAAATTTCTAATTTTTACATTTATTTTTAAATAAGATGTGGATTTAACATATGCAAAATTTATTTTATGATATTTATTAATTTATTAATTTGACATATACAGATAAAATTTTACATGTTTAATCTTATTATATATGAAAATAAAGAATTGGAATGTTGTAGAACTAGAATAATTGAGGAATTTTACCCTTAGAAAATTAATTAGTCTTAGAAACTTTAAAATATTTTTCTCCTCACTTACCTTATTTCACTATTATCTATAGATCAATTACCAAGTTTCCATTAAAATACATAGTATGTCATTACTTAGAAACATTACTGGCATTCATTTCTTGTCACTACTATCAGGACTATTCATTGTCAATAAATGACTTTAATCATATCACACCTTTGAGAAAACCTACTTAATAAAAAAATTAGAAAACTTTTAGAACAAAATCTCTAAATTGATACTGGATAATATATAGGCATAATATGGAATTTTTCCCTTTATTCATTAAGTGTATGGGTGCAAATTAATGTTAGTCTCCTATACATATAACAATATATCTTTAAGTTAACCACTATGATGTTTAATGAGAACATTAAAAGTCCTTTGGTGAGCTCCCATTAGATCAGTCCCACCGTCTCCGTGGATGGATTTACCACTCGAGGTCCTGACTTCTTTCCTCATGTTCTCCCTTCTTCTGCTCTTCATCTGGGCTTTGGGAGCTCAGTCCAGTGCTCCAATGTGAGTCTCTGTCTCTATCTCCATCCCTCTCCAGATGAAGGATCTATGGTGATATTCAAGATATTCATCAGTGTGTCTATGGGAGAAGGCCAGTTCAGGCACCCTCTCCTCTGCTGCCCAGGGACCTAGTTGGGGAAATCCCCTTGGACACCTGGGAACCCCTCTAGAGCTAAGACTCTAGCCAACCCTAAAATGGCTCCCTTGGTTAGGATAACTTCTTCCCTGCTCCCAAATCCACCCTTCATCCATCTCAATTATCCCATTCCCCCAAGATCCCCCCAATCCTCCCCTTCTTCCTTCTCTTTCCCCATCTCCCCTACCTCCCAATCCACCCCAACCCCCCTGCTCCCAACTTTTGCCCAGTGATCTTGTCAACTTCCAGTATCCAGGAGGATAACTATATGTTTTTCTTTGGGTTCACCTTCTTATTTAGGATCACCAACTATAGGCTCAATGTCCTTTATTTATGGATAGAATCTGCTTATGAGTGAATACATACCACATTCCTCTTTTTTAGGTCTGGGTTAGCTCTCTCAGGATAGTGTTTTCAATTTCCATCCATTTGCATGCAAAATTCAAGATGTCATTTTTTTTTTTACCGCTGAATAGAACTCTAAAGTATATATATATATATATATATATATATATATATATATATATATATGCCACGCCTGCTGTATTCATTCTTCTATTGAGAGGCACCTAGGTTGTTTCCAGGTTCTGCCTATTAGAAATAGTGCTGCTATGAACATAGTTGAACAAATGCTCTTGTGGAGTTGCTGGATCCTGAGGTAGGTTGAGTCGCAGTTTCCTGAGAAACTGCCACACTGATTCCCAAAGTGGTTGCACAAGTTTGCAGTCCCACCAAAAATGGAACTCACCAAGGCAAGCTGGACTGGGTCTGAACAAGCATATGATCAAACCGGACTCTCTGAATGGGGCTAACAGTGAGGGCGAACTGAGAAGCCGATGGTAATGACACTGAATTTTGATCCTACTGCATGTACTGGCTTTTTGGGAGCCTAGTCTGTTTGGATGCTCACCTTCCTAGACCTGGATAGAGGGGGGGGGGCTTGGACTTCCCACAAGGCAGGGCATCCTGACTTCTCTTAGGACTGGAGAGCAATGGGGGAGGGAAAGGGAGGATGGGAGGATGTGGAAATGTTAAATAAATAAATTAAAAAAAAAGGAAAAAAAAAGTCCTTTGGATAGGAAAAAATGTGAACATAACGACAATGATGGTAGGCAGAGGCTGCTTGCTTGTTTCCCAGCCGCTCAGACCCGAATAATCACACAATCACTATATTAATTATAACACTGTTCGTCCAATGACTCAGGAACATTTCTAGCTAGCTCTTACATCTTGAATTTACTCATGTCTACTAATCTATGTATCACACAAGGCTGTGGCTTAATGGTAAGAATCCAGCGTCTTTCTCCTTCAGCAGCTGCATGGTGTCTCTTTGACTCTGCTCACTCTCTTTCTACATCTCTGTTCAGATTTTCTGCTTGATTTTACTCTGCTAAAACATGCCCAAAATAGCTTCTTTATTAACCAGTGGTAATAAAACATAATCACAGCATACAGAGGGGAATCCCCCATCATCTCCCCTTTTCTGTTTAAACAAAAGGAAAGTTTTAACTTTAACATAGAAAAATCACATACACAAACAGTTATCAAGCAAGAATTATAGTTACAATATTTAGCCTATTTACATATAACAAATTAAAAAAATACTCTATAATCTATCCTATCTTTGTGAGTCTAAAGTTTTATATTTAATTGTTCTTTTATCATTAACTATGGAAAACTATAACTATCTGTCTTCAATCCTCCAAAGACCCCACAAGGATATAATATTACCTAAGTAAACAAGAAGTGTATTGTAAGCAACTTCTAAAACTCTAGAATTGACAGAGACATCTTGTTGCTTGGACAGTCACCCAAAGTTCTTCTGTAATGTTAGGGCATCCATCTTCAACCTACAGGCCCATAGTATCCAGCATACTTTTCCATGAAGCAGGATACTTGAAGATGTGTTCTTTCTTGTAAGGACAAAGTTCATCAGTTGCTTTCTTCTGTGTCATTCAGAATGTCTAGCAGACACTTTCATTAAGTAGGAACCCTGAAAAACCATCCCATATTTTAGAAAATTTAGCAGTCACATTTATGTGGGTTCTGCATATCCAGTTCATACAGCATACCATCAAGCAATCCAGACAAGAGTAGGTTCTTGCCCAAATGGCTAGCCTTGTAACAATGAAGGCAAATTCCATAACAAGTTCCTTAAATACTCATCAACTTCTCTGAAGTAATTGATGCTGCCAGATGTAGAAATGACTCACTGTTGAGAAAAGTTTAAGTCCTTAAAATATTTTAAATGCCATATTCTGTGGTTCTTTGAAAGGGCTGAAGAATTCCTATCCACCTGAAATATATCTCTGTACATCTAGAAAACCTAACTAACATGACTACAGTTTGACTTTTATATATGATCATCTATTAATACACATAATACCTTAAACAAGAGTAGAAATACATATACACAGTATAACAAAATCAGCCTTAATTATGTATTAACAGACCAAGATCCATACCAATGCAAAGTATTCATCTTTATATCATATCCCCCTTATTGTATATTTTATATATTTACTATGATCATAAATCACTTATAATCAAGCCCCTTTAAATGAAAAAATAATATATTTTTTCATAAATAATTTGGGAACATGGGCAAAGTTTTTTCCAAACTGTTTCTGCTTGTGGGCAAAGTATTTTATGGTTCATGGAGACCCTTTGTGGGATCTTGTTCCATCAAACCACATTAGCCAGGAAGCAATCCACAGGTTCTCATCCTCTGTGGGAACAAAAGCAAAATCTCTTTCCTATGCAACATTTACTTAGAACCAAATTGTAAAGTCAAGATACCTTTATGTTGGTTTAACATAGCAGTCCCGAGAATCAAATGTCTCTTTGCAGTCAAAAAATTCAAACGAAACACAATAATATACATAATCTAGACTTTTCTGTATATCATCCATCTTTGAATGACTAATTTTTCTTTACACCTTTAATCTATGACTGTCTGTACTCTTTTATATAACTTTTACTATTTCTTTAAAGACTTTTATTTTTTAAACTATTTCTTTTTATAACTATCTATACACTTTTTCTCCTCTCTCCCAAGCCATGATACTTTTTTTTTAAACACACTGTGTCTCATTTAGATGTCTTTTATATCTGAATTTGTCCTATTGTATATCTGAAATCCTTTCTGACAAGGAACATTTTAAAATGGTAAGCAGCATGGTTGAAGCAGCCCTGAATGTTGACTCCACCTCTCTTGGCCTTTCAATATGACAGAGGTAAGTTTACCCCCAGCTCTGGGACTGCTGGGTGGAAGCTGTGCTCATCACCTCAATTCTGGGAAGCACAGCATAAACCCTTTTTGTCTGAAGAAAAGGTAAATCTGCCATGCAGCATGCTGCAAGGCATGAAAATATCTCTGTGTATGGTGGCAGGAATCCTCCATGCTCTCCTGCTTGTACATGCCTAGCAGACCTGATCCGGCAAGTTGCTTAAGCAGAGAGTGCTGAGGGTGGTGGGCTCTCAGCTATTTTCATCCTAATCCTGAGCAGATGGACAAGAACCCGGACCCGAAGTGGGTGACGGGCCATGCTAGCTAGTTAGCCCAAGTTGATAGGGCAACATTTGTAAGTGGAAACTGCTCTTTCTTTCCTGGCTGTCCAGACCCGAATAATCACACAGAAACTATATGAATTATAACACAACTTGGCCAATAGCTTAGGCATATATCTGGCTAACTCTTATATCTTTAAATAAACCATTTCTATTATTCTGTGTATCACCACCAGGCTGTGACTTACTGGTAAAGATTGGGCATTTGTTTGACTCTGCCTCCTCTCTTTCTATATCTTTGTCTGGATTTTCTGCCTGGTTTTACTCTGCTAAGCCATCTCTTATGCCTGGCTATATGCTGCCTTACTATAAACTGAAACAACGTCTTTAATAACCAATGGTAATCAAACATATTCTTAGCATACAGAGGGGAATCAAGCATCAAATGACCTCAATATTTAATTCTACGAATCATTATTCAGGGTTTTTATAACATGAACAAGGTATGGTAGTGGACACCTGTAATCTCAGCAATCACAGGACTGAAACTGGTGAAGCCAAAATTTGATAGCCATCTAGATTACATGGTGAGCTCAAGGCCTGCCTGAGTTTTGTAAGAGACACTATCAGACAAAGAAACAAACTCTACCAAAGGTAGTTTTATCTGTATCCCAAACTAGTATATCTATAGACTGATTTTCATGTTATAATCATAATAGTAAATCATCAAGATTAAGATATGCTAAATATGTTGTTCTAGTCCTACATGAACATTTTCATTTAAGCAACCATTGAGGAGGTGAAGTATATTTTTGAGTTAGTCTAGAAACTAACTTACAGCTGTCTGATAAAGCTCCCTTAAACAGAATGACACTTGCCTTGATATTGTTTAACTTTGGTTTTATCTTGGCTAAATGAGTGTATAATTTGAGCACTTATATCTATGTATTTTTGTGTCTGTAAAATTAACAGTCCCAAAATACAGGTTACACAAAATTCAAAGAGGAAGAAATGAGGTGGTGGTAGGGCTTACAGTAGTGAAGAAGAAAGGTTTGCAAAAGAATTGCAGAAGGCCAACAAAATGTTATGCACTGCTTGGTAAACAACACAAAAGGCAGAGAAAATTTTGCATAAATTTCCAATTCAACATTTTTCTTTACTTTTTGTGGTGGTTTTTATTATGTATGGCCCACAAAGTCTCATTTGTTTGAAAGCTTTTTCACCAGGGAATTCGGCTATTTTTTAATTGATTTTATTGAGCTATCCATTTTTCTCTCTGTTCCCTTCCCTTCATCTCCCCTCCCCTTCAACCCTCTGCTACTATTAGGAGGTGTGGCCGTGTTCAAAAAGGTGTGGCCTGTTGGAGGAAGTATGTAACTGGGAGTGGGCATTAACGTTTCAAATGCTCAAGTTAAGCCCAATGTCTCTCTTTTCCTGATCCCTGCTGATAGAGATGTAAAACTTAGCTATTCTCCAGCACCATGCTTGAGTGAGTGATACCATGCTTCCCATAATGATGATAATGGAATAATTCACTGAGTCTATAAGCCTTTTAAAGTGTTGCCATGGTCATGGTGTCTTCTCTTTGTAACAACAGAACACTGACTAAGAAATTGTCTATTTTCAATTTTTTATTTGAAATTTATATATTTAACCAAGATTCTCTATAGAGGACTGAATAAGTATGGGATAAAACCGGACTCTCTGAACATGGTGGACAATTAGGGCTAATGAGAAGCCAAGGACAATGGCACTGGGTTTCGATCCTGCTGCATGAACTGGCTTTGTGGGAGCCTCACCTGTTTGGATGCTCATCTTTCTGGACCTGGATTGAGGGGGGAGGACGTTGGACTTCCCACAGGGCAGGGAATCCGGACTGCCCTTCAGATTCAAGAGGGAGGGGTAATGGAGTGGGGGGAGGGGGAGAGGACTGAGGGGAAGGGGAGAAGAGTGGGAGGAGGGGGAGGGAAATGGGAGGTGGGGAGGAGGCAGAAATTTTTTCAACAAAAATATAAAGAAAGAAAGAATAAATTTAATTGCTTAGAGGTGTTTATTGCCTTTGCATTACATACTTAGAATATATTTTGTTGTCGTATTTCTACAGAACTTTTGTCAGTTAGATATGTTTCACAGTGACAGTGTAGCAAATGAGTAAGATAATAAATCCATGTTTACACTTTGGACAAACTATCTTTTGTCCTACAAAAGTCTGACTTTCTATTACTACATCAAGAAAGTAATGTGCTGCCAGGTATGGTGGAACGAATTTGCAATACGGAATCAGCAAAATTAGTTGTTGAAGATCAGCCTTGACAACATGAGGCCATGTCTCATAAATAAATAAGCAAAGAGATAAATGGTATGAAAGACACAGGAAGAATGTAACTGTGTTTTCCTTAAGAAACTAGGCAGATCCAGTATTTATCTAGTGAGATCTTTGCATTATTCCCACCGAAATAATAACTAGATTATAAATTCCCTCATGGAATGAGTATGACATTGTAACTTGCCTAATATATATTTCATTCAAAGTACATTGAGTTACTTGTATTCGTTGAATATGGTGTAGCTTTTCTTGCTAGAAATTCTTATGGTACCAAGCTAGTCTTTGTGGCAGATAAATTATATGTAGATACATTGAAGTAAATTTTAGCATCAGAGTTATATTCAGGCTACTCCTTAAGCAATATTACACGGTTCTGCTTGAAAAGGTCACGATACTGTTTAGAAAAGAACAAGTAGTTCAGTGAGTCTATAAGCCTTTTAAAGTTTAGGGGACCATAGCTCCCCTAAATTAACTAATAGATTCCGGAAATAGGAATGTTAGCTGTGAGTGGGCTGTGGTGGTAACCGTATTTATTCTCAGCACTAGGGAGACAGAGGAAGGCAGATCTCTGGGACCTTGAGAGGTCAGTCTGGTCTTTATATGAGTTCCAGGACAGCAAGATCTACACAGAGAAATGCTGTTTCAAGAATAAATAAATAAATTAGAATGTCAGTTGCAATTAATCCTTTAAGCCAATGAGTTGTTATGTCTATAGCCCAAAAATGTTTCAACTGCTTATGTAACAAATAGCAACAATTTGAAAGCAATTCACAGACGATGACAATACATGTTACATATTCAGACTGAATCTAATGAGCTACCATAGATACACAGAATTGATATGACTTGTAATTTTTCAAATATCAACTATCATTGGAACTCTTGTGGTATTTAAGATCTTATTGTTATCATTTATTTAAAAACGGCAGGAAGGAGTCACACCATACAACAAGGCACTCATGAGAATTTTATATGAAAAAGAGAGAGAAGAGGGCAGAGAGGGGGTTCAGAAACCAATCTCCGGAGATAAGAACAGCAGAGGAGAAAAAGAAAGAGAGAAAGAGGGGGGAGAAAGAAAAAATTCGATGGGAGGTGGGCAAGGCCCACCTTTTAAAAGGGAACGTAGTGTATGTGTAAAATAGGTACTCTTAGTGGCTGCAGCTGGGACATATTCTGTCAGGACCCCAAGGGAAGGCCAGCACAGATGCCTGAATTCTAACATTCCTCCCTTTTGTTTATCATAAAAGACAAGGAATTAGAAAGGAGTAGCACATGAGGCAAGGATGAGGAAGCCGTGATCTCAAGACTGTTTCTGGCTGACTTGGGAAATGTCTATCATCTTTTGGGAACCTGAGAAAGCTGGGGTACTGTCCACATCCTTGGGTAGCTGGCTGCTGCACTTCACTGTCCATGCTTTAAGGGACCGTTCGGTGCCTCTTGGAACTGGAAGGATGCTGTTGGAGGTGAACTCAAATCAATTACCTGGAACACACTAGAACTGACAGTACCTGTTCCTTTTTCATCCCCATTGCATCACGTTAACGCCCTCTTTCTAGTCGACATACCAGGAGACACAGGTGGTTAATTTCTGATGGCAGTCAATAGTAAAAAGTGAAACAGAAAAAAAAATTGCACTAAACTAGTATGACTGTCTCCTGAGGAAGGCAAGGAAATGTGATGGGAAAGATCACCAGGTCGAAATGGAAACAGAAATTGAGTAAAAGAAAGTGAGAACCAGTGTGTGCCGAGCAAGAGGAAGTTGACTTCCTCAGTCTCGCATATTGCAGCAAACAAACAGGACAATTATAAAGGGAGAACAGATAGAAGAAAAAAGAAAGTGGAGAACTCTTTCTCAGTTTCCCGATTGCCTGATCCAGGGAATACTGAAGCCAAATTTGATTTGAAAGGAGTGGTCAGTTGGTCTCTAAAAGGCATTCCAAAAGGGAGTAAAGTGCTACAGACACTAACAAAGTTCCCATGAGTGTCATAGAGAAGACCCAGGGGCTGTAATTCATCGGGTCCCCGGAATTCAGAGAGGATCACACTAAGTAGGCACAGTCTGTCCCATGCATTATCACACAGGAATAGGGGCCAATGGCTCTGAGTCAGACAGAGACAGAGTTGCCTGGAGCCGGGACTTTGAGAAAAGCCAGAAGGCAAAGAGAAGACTGTCTTCAAGAAATGAAACCTCACATCCAGGGGAATGGTCAGATGCATGTAACCCTACCAGAGACCCAATTGCCAGTATTGAATGGAAGACAAAGCTGGCAGTAAATGAGAAAGCAGAATTGTTGCAGGTGGAAGAGAGCAGTTCTGTTGGGTAGAGCAGGTGATTAGGGTCCCAGCATAAAATGTTTGGTGGACCCTGCCACTGAGCAAACATGCTGCATGCATCAGGTCTACTGAGGGAGAGGGAATGCAGAAGAATGAAAGGGTGATACCTCTTTCCATTTATCAGATCTCTGGCAGAATGTTGCAAAGATTCCATAAAATATTGGGTTATAGAGTGCAGGAAAGCAGCCATTTGGATTGGTCTGACTGAAAAAGTAGATGCACTTCCCATGAGTGAGGTAGAGAAATAAGATCCAAATGTCTGCAATTCTTAGCATCCCAAGAATTCAGAGTATCAGAATAAGTAGTCACAGGTTGTCCCATGCATCATCACGCAAAGAGAGCTCTGAGCCTGAGAGAGCCATGTTTGCCTGGTACCAGGAAATGACAAGGCCAAAAGGTAGGAAACCATGCCTGAGAGAAGAGAAATGGATCACTCATGGGAAATAGTCAGAGGTGAAGAAGAAGGGGGCTCACCAATCATGTTGATGTTGGATGGAGGGTCCCAGTGCTCTGTTAATTGGAGCAGTGAGGCTGTCGTATGTGGACCAGGTTCTAGGGTCCCGGTGTACCTCAGGACTCCAGGAGAGCCTACCCAGTCCCAAAGCACCAATGGTGTGTATATAAAAATGACTGGAAGAACTCACACCATATAATAGAGCTCACATGGAAGGTTTATTGGAAAAGAGAAAAAAGGCAGAAAAGGTGACAGAGAGAGTGCAGAGAGGGGCACAGAGACGGATCCCTGGGCACAAGAGTGACAGAAGAGAAAGGGGGGATAGGCAAGGCACACCTTTTAAAAGAGAACATAGCAAAAGTGCACAAGAAGTGCTCTTGTAGCTGCAGCTGAGGACATGCATAGCCTGTCAGGCCCCCAAGGGCAGTCTAGTCCAGATGCCTGAATACCAATCCTTGCTCTTTCAGACAGTCAGATGTCCAAGTAAATTTAGAATGGATTCCTGGGGCATCATTAATTGATAAGTATAATCTTGCTGATTGACAACAAACGTTGGTCTCATTGGAACTGTTGCTCCATTGATGTGATGTTGGTTATAGCTGGAGACTGACTGCTTAGATCTAGCAACTCACGTAGTAGAGAGAATAACTTTAGGTAGTTTTAAATCTAACAACATAAAGATAGAGGATCTTATATTAAAGGCTAGAAGATGGTTTTTGCTCAGATAGTTATTTTTGCCTAAGATGTTTAATATTTCTATCTATATATTCATGTTTCCAGTGTGAAATTTTATTACCGTCAAGCTAAAGTATTTTGTACAAAAAATTAGTTTAAAAGGTTTGTTTCAGTTATTTATTAAAATTACAAATATTTTATTTTTTAAAGAAGGAGTGAATTAAAGAGTCTTCATAAGCTCTATGATGATTCATATTTCTCATGGGAATGAAAATGTACAGCTCTTAGTGCTTGATGATAAAATTAATGCCACTTAGTAGAACCAAGTGTTTAAATATTATAACTTCACATAAAGCTTTATTATTGTTTCAAATATACTTTTAAAATCATTGGCATGGTTGGGCTTTTGAAAGGTCATGGATAGTTTGTACCTATAGGGCTATTTTCTTCCATTCTGATAGCTAATAGCAGGTAGAAGTGAAATTCTATAGAAGAGTCAAGCATTGTGGTGACATGCCTGTAATTAGAGCATTTGGGAAACTGATGCAGGGGGATCAAAAATTCAAAGAAAGCCTGGGTTATGTAGCATTACCCTTTCTCAAAATAAAGACAGCAAAAGAAAAAAAACACTCTATTAAATAGGGTACTGTGGAGTAAGGCAAGCCATGAAGGTTTCGGAGTAGACTATTATATAACATTACTAATAGATGAGCTATAAATTTCTCAGAGAATGTGTCTCTGAGTTCATGACTAATGGTATTTACAATCGAAAGGAAAAAATAAAGAGTTGGTTATTTCTTTTGTTTGGCTGTTTTATGAAATAGGCTTATTTAGCTAAATTCAATAAGCACATTCAAATGAATGTGCATGCAATTGAAAATTTCACATCTCTGAAGGTTCCACATTAATAAGCATTCATTCACAAGTGTTTTGTCATTTAAATATTATGTTAATTTTTTGTAATTGGATTCTTCTTCAATGTTGGAAAACTTTCTTAACTATACTAAACATTTCCTTAGAGGTATTGTTACACATTCTAAAATTCCTTTGTGCTCAGGTATTAGTGTTTGAATTGTCAACACTGAGCGTAGTTAAAATTAAAAGCCTTCTGTCAGAAAAATTGTTTTGAAGGAAGAAGGAACTTAAAACACTCTTTCTCCCCCACTAGAAATTCATACAGATAAATACCTTTATTTTTCTCCTAGAACTGAACGTACATGACAAATTGGCACAACTTAAAATGAGAATTGAAGGGGATGAGACTGATTGAGAAAACTTGATATTGAAAGGCTTATTAGCCCATACAGGGTTCGAGTCTGTCTCTTCAGTCTCTGTGAGCCCCTATGAGCCCTGCTTAGTTGATTCTGTGTCCTGTGTTCTCCTGGTAGTATCCTCCAGCCTTTGACTCCTACAATCCCTTCTCCACTTCAAGTCCTCTGCATATAACTTATGGTTGTATAGCTTGCTATTCTTGTGAACTCCCAACAATGCGAGTGTGTGTGTGTGTGTGTGTGTGTGGGTGTGTGTGTGGGGGTGTGTGGGTGTGTGTGTGTGAGAGAAGGGGCGGGGTATTTTCTGACTCTTTTGCTTGCCACTTGGGACACTTTTCCTCCTCCTACTGGGATGGCATGTCTAACCTTAAGATGTATGTTTGTGCCCACTCTTATTATATCTTGTTAGGGCATATTCAGTGAAAATCCCTGAGATGCTGGTTTTTTTTTTTCTTTAAAGAAAGACGTAGAAGGAGGTGATCTGGGAGAGAAGGGGAAATGGGGAAGGCACTCAGATAACTGGAGGGAGAGGAAAGTGCGGTCAGCAGGTAATGAATGAGAGAAGAATAAAAGTTAAAAAGGAAAGAAAAAAAGAAAAGAAAGGCTTATTATCAATGTGGCATTGGTGCATGCCATTAATCCCAGCACTGGTGAGGAAACTGCATTTCTAAGTCAGCCTGGTCTAGAGAGCGAGTTCCAGGACAACTAGGAGCTTTATATGGAGAAGCCCAGTTTGAGAAACAAAAAACTAAAAAAAAAAATATTAATCAAGATCTGACATAAAAACGTAAGCTGAAAATAATTCATATAATCAAACAACAAATTTCATATGCAGCCTTGCACTGACAAATCAGTCATGTGAATACCAACATGTTTTTGAAGTTAAAGACTCAAAATATTGTCAAGTGGCTTCGCAAATAAGCATTGGCTTAAGATGTTTCACAACAATGAAATGGATATCATAGTAATTAATCTCCTTATGGTAAAGCTAGGTCAAATTTCGTCAAAAGGTCAACTAATATTGAACAGGACGTTTGCTCATGAATTTGCTGCATTAGAATTTTGCTATTCTGAAGGTCAAAGGACATAATCATTTTCAAAAAATGAACGGAGCAAGACATTTTTACATTTTTCTAGAAAACTTGGGCCTTAGTTCTATTTAAATGTATACAATAAAACCATACCTCTGTCCTATATTTATTAGCATTCTAATAAATTATTCATGATTGTAATATTTATGTAGACTCCATTTTGCTTGTATGATTGATTTGGCTTAACCTACAAATTAATGTGTTCCCATTCAACCTTTGCAATTCTATATGCCACTACTCTTTCCTTCAAAGTGTCCTGAAATAGCATCCTAGCTGATCTCCCTCTTATGTTCTTGTCCTCTTCTATCTGCTCTATTAACAGCATTTGAAACAACCTTTCAGAAAGGTCAATTAAATCATCTCACCTCTTCATTAAAACTATTCTGATTCTACTAAGAGTCAATTCTGATCCTTTTATCTTGATATATATATATATATTGATTAAAAATATTAATCAAGATCTGACATAAAATATATATATTTTCCATATATATATATATATATATATATATATATATATATATATATATGGAACATGCCTTTCTTTCTAATTTCAACTCTATTTTGATTTAGTTTCAGACAAGCTATCTCTGTCTTAGCCTTGTATATAATCTAAGCTGTCAACCAAACTGCCTATTTATTTAAGGCTCTGTCTGCCTCTTATCTTACTTTCTTTTGCTTCTGCCTCCATTTTATGAACAGTTAGATATTTGTTACTTACTCACTACATCATTCAAGTGGTTTTTCATTCGTTTATTCAGAAGTCAATGACTTTTAACTGAGAGAAAATATGTCCTTCTGCTTTATTCTGTTTAAAACACGCTGCAGATTCCATTTGACTATCCCAAAGATTCCTGGTCCTATTCAAACAATAATAATTTATAACCATCTCCATCATAAGACTTCTAATAATCTTTCTCTGGATAAAAAGTATTTCTAAACATACAGTGGTTCAAGGAAAACACCTAAGAGGTATAACTTGAAGATAAATTTACAATAATAACTCATTGCCTCATATGATGTTATTTATGAGGTTGATAACATTTGTTACTCCTGTTGAGCTGCACACTCAGAACTTAACCAATTTTCTCTAGATGTCTCATATTTTTATAAATATATCACATAGAAATTCTGAAAGGCAAGTCTTATCTTTGTCTCTTATTCATCTAGCACCTTTAAAGATATGGCTAGAATTCCATACTATCTTCCAGTTGCTGAGTGCTTGATGGATCTTAGGTATTGTGACCAGTTAGTTACTTTCTTACCTTGCTTTAACACTCACTATTTCTATGATGTAAGTATTTTATCTTCAATTTTACATATGAAGAAGTTAAAACCAAGGCAATATAACTTGTCTATGGCCATATAGGTAGAAGGTAGAATTTGAATTGCAGCCAAAACTTGCAATGCTCAGGGTAGCATGCCATTCATATGTTCTCTTAGAAATAATTTGGACAGCAAAGGAAAAGATCACCACTCCAATTATAGTGTCCCAACAAGGCAAAGTTTTTGATTGAGAGGGCATACTAGTCACAAAATTAGAAGAAACACACCATGGCAGGAAATACACTTGGTTTTTATTCCAGTGCAGGTAGTAACTGTGTCTTTCAAGATTTGTTAGTCACCCCCCACAAAAGGAAAGGTTTAGACAGAAAGCAGTAGATGAAAACTCTTAAAGATTGTTATGAGATGCTCAAGTCTAATTCTTCACAGTTTATGGCTTCTGGTGGGGCAGAGAGTAAGGAAAGACTTGGTTTTCTTTAAGGGCTTAGCCACTGTGTGTTTGACCATACTCCAGTGAGTATACGGGCAACACAAAATGGACTTGGTATATATTTCTTTTCTTCCTCTTTTTATTGTTGTGGGAGAGGTCACCAGGACAGGTGTGGACCAGGTTTGGGAAATGAGTATGATAAGGATGCATTATGTCAAATTTCCATATAATCAAAAAGAAATATTATATTGGGGAAAAAACAAAATGAAAACCAACAAAGCAAACAAAAAATCTGAACAAAAGAAATGAAGGAAACCAAGAAATGGTTGGTCACTTAAGTCATTTAAGTTCTAAGACTCGAGCAGAACCTTTGTATGAATACAATACTTACCTGGTTAGGGACAGTTTAAAACATTTTAATAAAGATTTTACAATGTGAAAGAGATAAAAATATTTGCACAGAAGTTTCATAAAGTGGGGAGAGAGAAAAAGATTTGAATTCATTGTCATAAAAGAAAGTTTTATGGACTTATCAAAAAGACTAATATTTAATGTTTCTTACATGTTCCATGTCTAAAATCCCTGGGAATACATTCCTCCATCCTTGGTGTTACTAGAATTGTGGGGCCCTTTGTGGTCTGCAAATGATGCAGGGGAAATCAAGGTCCCCTATTGGGGTTCTTCGTCTCTTTAGTAAAAGCTTTTATAAATGGACTCAAACACAAGCCCAGAAACTACTTTATTAGTGTTTAAAAAAGGAAAAAAAACCCTAGGGCAGAAAAACTGAAATTTTCAGCAGCTACCCAGAGGAAGAGAATGGAAGGGAGAAGAAAAGGCATGCAATTTAAGGTGTCACAGAGGTCAGACACAGTGGAAAGGCAGTCACGTGGTGGGAAAGGAGGCTTTAGAAAAAGCATAAGGAAGCCCAAAGTGTATAAGGAAAGCATAGTTTGAAAAGAGATAAAACGATAAAAAAGATTATACTGTTTTCAAAGCAGGCCAATTTACAAGCTACAAGATTTTGGTGCAGTAGCAATCCTTTGGCACAGTAAGCTAGTCAACCAAGTGTTGCAATTCTGGCAAGGAAATGTGTGGTGTCTCATTAAAGAAGTGGTTATTCTGTGTATCTTTGTAGCACGGCTTAAGCTGTGGCCACCTTTCCTGGGGTGGTCTCTGGGCCAGATGATTGAACCCACCACCCTACTAGAATATTAGGTCTCTTCCTAAGCCTGAGATTTCATTTTCTTGACCAGAGGTAATTTTTGCTCTAACATTGGCTTCAGTTTAGAACTTTTTATCTTTTCAATATGACAGTGAAAATACACAAGGAAATCTGTGACCTTTAGTCTACAGTCAAGTCAGCCTAAACAATGCCAGGGATAGTCACTGTTGTGTACTGTAAATGTGATACTGTTCTTGAGTTAAATTCTGCTAAGATGGTAATTAGTGATCTTGGTTACATAGGAAAATCCCCAGGCACCACTCAAATCAATTAAAGCAGGATCCTTGCAGGTAGAGACCTAAGACTGCGCATTTTATAAGTGTCGCTTTAGAGACTGTACTATGTGATCAGGCTTGGGAAAAATTCCTGAAGTCTAAATGTTTACATGTTAGATTCCATTTCTAGTTCAGTTTCGAGAAATAATAATGTATAACTCAAGGTGTATGTTATACATATATATCTTTCACACATACCATTATGTCATACTCAGTAATCGCCTCTGTGGTTTTCCAACTTAAAATGTAGTTTGTAATTTCTAATGTCAACATACAGAACATTATTATTTTGTTGAATGTCAGTATTAAGCTATAATATAAGAACACTGTAATTTATCTAAATACACTATAGCACATAAGATTTAATTTATTCCCTGTTTGTTTTTACAAACATATTTTAGTGTATATAATATTACAGTACAAAGAATATATAAATCTTAGTAATAACTTCAGTATAGAAGTGGAAAAGGTCCTTATGTACTTAGAATATAAATGATAGAATGAGTCACATAGCTCTCAAAGGCATTATTCCCTTTTATTTGTTTGAGTAACCTTAGGGTTATTCACATGTCTCTTTTGTATATAGTGTCATTGCAGAAATTGCCATTTTAAACTCTAAGCATTTTAGGCAATTTAAAAACAATCATTTTAGAATTTAATGTGATATGCAATGCACTTTAAGTCTTAAAATATACATACTGAAATCTGTATCTATAATGTCCTTAATTTTCAAAGAACATATCAAGTATAAAGTAAATGGAGCAGCCTCTAGAAGGGTCCATATTAAGGAGAGAAATTTAATATTGCCATTCATTATTGGAATGGTACATATAAGTGGGATTCCCCCCCCCAAAAAAAAATTATTGGAGTTTTTAAGGAACTAACTGCAAAGCTAAGTGATAAGAGCAGACTTTATTCAATTTGAATACTGAGTGTACCCAATTTGAAAACAAATACATGATTTAATATGGTTTTGGATGACAAAAGCATATGAAGAAATATAATAAATAGACAAGCAATAATATTATAGTGCTGAGTCCCATGTTGTGGTTGCAATCAATGTTTTGATAAAATAAGAAAGATATTTTAAAAGGTAAATCTAGGAGGGAAGGAATACATTTTTAAAATCTACATTGAGCATTCAGCTCTAATACATAATAAAGGACATGACAGAGCTAGTTAGAGGTGGAGAGAGCAGAACCAAATGAGTGATATTAAGTGCAGAAATAACAGAGAGAAAAGAAAATAGATGAAACCCCAATTTATGGTCTATCTAACTTCAGAGATATTAGTATTTTGCCGACTTATTTCTCATTGGATTGTATGTGCCCCAAGATGAAAAAAGATCTTTCATTTTTACCTTATTCATAAGTATGTAACTATCAGACATAATTTATATGATAAATGATTTAGATGATATTTAAGGCAGGCAGTTGAGTCATATTTTAAAAATTCTTTCTCATTTAAAAACATTCTTCAACATACTTATGTTTTGAATTGAAAATAGTTTTTTTTTTCAGGTAGTATATTCTGATTAAGGTTTTCCCTCACCTAACTCTTCCAGACCCTCTCACTTCCACACACAAATCCGTACCCTTTCTTTCTCTCTTTCCTTAGAATACAACAAACATCTAAGAAATGATAATAATAATGAAAATAAGATAAAATAAAAATAAACCAGGATATGACATATCAAATAGAAAAAAGGAACCAAAGAAAAAGAACACCACATTCACAAATGCTGAGACACACATTCCCCCATGCAGAAAGCCCTAAAACAATATTGAAAATGACAATATATAATAAGTCAAGTATTCATGAAGTAAAAAAATAATGCCCAGGCAAAGTATTGTGAGACACAGAACCTCTAAAAATACCATTGAATTCATTTTCTTTTTTGGCTATCTACTCCTGGGCGTAGGGACCTAGGCAGGTCCCATTGGAGAATCCTGGTCAAGATGTGGTCCTCGCCACCACTGCCCCTTTACTATCTGGCTTCAGTCTTAGGTCCTCCTTTTGGCTGGCACCTTTTCTTTCTCTTAGCATAAGATTTCGGGTGAAATTACCAGTTTTTAAGAGTCCATCATGTCAATAGTCAGATTGTGAGATACAAGTGTCTCTTTAGTGTATCTTCACTTCTGCCAAGCTCATTATGGTAGAAATTTTATTTTAGTAGTTGTGTATTAAGTTCTCTGTGTAATGTGTAGAGTCTCACAGCAACAATTTCCTCTGAATCCAGGAATACCTATCATCTAATTCCATGGTGTTGAATCCCTTTCATGAGTCTCTAGCACAAAAATTCTGATTTGTTTGAAGCAAGGCTAGTGATGTTATTTATCTAACAGGTTTATCTGCTTTCTGTTACATTGGTCTAGCCTAATCTTTGCAATTATTTCTAGATAGTGGAACTGTAGCTGTTGGTTTAAAATTATGTTCATAATATGTGTATCTATGTCTGTATGTAAAGGAAATTAGTAGTTTTGATAATCTGGAAATATGTAAATTATAGTATTATCTTACAAAGATTTATGATGAGTTTACTGCAAAAATTAATACAAAGATTGGTCAAAATACAAAATTACATATTAAAAAATACAAAATATCAATATAACTCTACATTGTCATATAACTATGTAAGGCCTATTTTATGAATTTTTATAAATCTGAAACTTAACCACTTACACTTTCTTGGGAAGATATAATGTAGAAAACAAATAAACTGATGTGACAAATCCTAAATAATTATCTTTCACACCAGTCCAATTTACTGTACACATTTTTTCTGCACTATGCATATGTATCTGAGCATTATTAGAGCATTTTCCTGTAATACCTTCCGAGGATCTATGGACAGATAGAAAAGATCTATGGAATTCTATCGAAATAGTTGTTCCTTATGTTAATATTTTGCACATTATTATATGGAATTCTGTTTTATGATGGATATTATTTCAGAGTATTATTTCTCATTAGGCAATTTCAAAAGCACTTAAAATTTTTATTTCTAAATTGTGGCCACAGTTAGAAATTGTATTTAATTATGTATGTTGAGCGTTATAAATTCTAAATTGCCTTTCAGACCCTGTAGTTTAACAAGTTACAATTTTGAAAGTTTTTTTTTTTACAATTTAAAACAAGTACTTTCAAAGTGTCAAACTTTTTAAGAAAGGAAATTATCGTTAAAATGTACACTAGTTCATTTATCTTCTATAGTCTTTGACCTTAAACAGAACTGTGTTAAGAAAAAAGGTCATCTTCTACAGTGGATACAAATATTTAGGAGTATAAATTTATATCACTTTTTGTAATATGCATTTTTCTGATTTTAAAGTTTAAATGTTAACATTAGTTATGACATAATTATACAATGATATAGAATAATCCATTCAGAGTTGAATCAGAGCTTTGATTAGGAGCCTAGGGATGTAGCTCAGTAAGGGATGTAGCAAGTAAGAAGAGTTGCTGTGCAAGCATGAGGATCTGGGTTGAAATACCAAGCACTGATATAAAATCAGTTGGTAACTGCACTTATCTATAACCCCAGCATTAAGGGTCAGAGAGAGAAGGATCCAAGGAGCTTGCTGGTCTACCAACTTAGCAGAACTATTAAAGCTTCTGCTTACTGAGACACCTAGCCTCAGGGAGTAAGGATAAATGTGAGAGAGGAAATCGTGAAAGTTATACTTCTCTGGCCTTCACATACACACGTATGGGTGAAAACACCTATGTCCTCATGTGTATGTATCACACACACAGGCGTGCACGCACACAAACACACACAAATGTGTAAGAACACAGTTATTACTATTTAATTGTTTTCCCAAAAATATAATTTGAATATGTTAATTTTTGTAACAAACATGTTTTCTTTGAAATAGGAAGGGTATACTAACTCCCATACACTTCAGACATACTTACAGCAAATAATTTCATCTTTTGGGTATAACTGAAGATTATTGAATAAAATGTTTAATTCTTGATAGTTTTAATAAAAAACCTTATTTTCCATTTCTTTGCTTTTTCTTCCTTATGTGATACTTTGGCCAAGCACTCAAAGAAAATTTATGTGGAAACTTCCTTTGTTTCATTTTTTATATATAAGATTGGATTTATTTAGATAAGAAATATGATATTGAAGTATTCCTTATGAATAATTTTAAAAAGGAATATAGGATCACAGAGACTGTGGACTGGAAGTTTCCTTTCTCTACTTGCAACTTCTTCTCCTCTTCCTCATCCTCTCTTCCACCTTGAGACAGGATTTACTGCACAGGCCAGGCTATATTCTAACTTGAAACCTCCTCTTTAGATGCTCAGTCCTGGGACTGCATGTCCATGTCAGCATGCCTGCATTGCATGCGCTGTTTGCAAATCCACAACCATTCCAACCTCCCAATTTTCATTATTATGTTTATGATTACTGTTTGTATCTGTATATTTTTGCTGCATCTGCATATTTGCAGTAAACACTTTTAGATTATAAAATGAACCTTGAGAAAAAATACCATGTAAGACATATTTCAACTTAAGGCACAACCACGCATGTACACATACACATGCACACACACACACACACACACACGCATACATGTAAGAACACTGAGCATCTCTGAATTAAAGTAAAGATTATATGGTATCATGATGATCACAGTGCCCAGAGATTCCGTTTTTTTTTTTTTATTCTTTAGCAATGAAAGTCTTTCCAACAAAGTTTAATACAAGGAAGACTCTGCCATAAAAAGTAAACTAAAATTAGAACCTCTAGATTAAAACAAGGATTTTAGTCCAGTTTCAGGTCCACTGATACACCTCAACCCTTTCGCTTTTTATGATGTAATTGGGCAACATAGAATTGAAGGGGCCTCTTCAAATTTACTTGACTTAATTATGTTAGACTCAGTATGCTAATTGAGAAAATTCGGCTTTAGCATTATTCTTAAACAGTTTCTTTGATGCAACACTGCATAAAGATAGGACCCTAGAATAAAAAATACGTTTAATAGTGCAACCAATAAGTTCAAACTAGAAAGCCAATGATGATTGGACAAATATTAAAATGAAGAAATTGCTCTCAATACATATTAGAAGAATTCAGATTTTTTTTTCATTTTTATCAGATAGTATACTTTTCATGTTGCTCTAAAAATCTAGAGTTTTTGAAATGCCCTGTAATTCCACTATTTAAGTACCTCATCATTAGGATATTTTAAAGCATTTCATCTATTGATTAAACTCAACCTCTGAGAATAGTGACTAATATATATATATATATATATATATATATATATATATATATATATATAGTGATCAATGTGTATTTGGCAACTAATTTATAAAGGGGGTTGTGTTCCAGTTCAGAACTATGTACAAATGTGACAAAGATATATTTTGAGTTTGAATAAGTTCAGTGGCTTCCAGAGCAAATATTTTGTTTTATCTATTAGAGAAGCAGAAAGCTAGTTTAACCTGTTTGACTAGATGCTCAGGGCCCAATAATCTCAAATAAGCCAGGATCCTAATTTTATGTTTCAATCTATAGTGCCTTCTTTGCATCTCTATTTTTCTAAGCCGAAATGCATGAAGAATGGATATATCTTTAAAAAAGTAAACATTTGCTCAAAGCATGTTCCTTCATATAAATTATTTTTACTAAGGTCTAAATGTAGGCTGAAATAGAGTAAAAACATGACTGTAAGAATGGTGATTCAAAGAAATTTCACTCTTGAATTATGAACAGAAATCCTTAGCATAATTCTCCAGTGGACTATGTGATGATATTTAACATGAATATGCTTCATTTCCTTGACAGCCTTTTTATACTGGCAGAAGAATATAGTGAGAATCTCTTTACATTATCATTTACTGCTAAAAGTACAGGAAGGTTCAGACTAATTAGAAATCTGGTTGCTACTAAGCCATTGCACTAAGCATACTAAACCAAGCTGTTGCTCTCTTAATATTTATTAACACATTTTTACTGATTGCAGAGAGTAAAGAAATGGAAATCACTTGTTTTGAAATTTAAAATGGAAAATTTTTATAAGACCCCCCTCCAAAAAAAAAACCCTTTGGCTGTATCAAGTTCTACAACTTGAGTTGTAATACTAGATTACAAAGATTCAATGTTGTTAAAGAACACAAGGACTGCACAGTATTAGATAAAAGCTGGTTAGTTAGATGGAACAGAGAATAGATGGGTTCCAATGGTAATATAGTTCATAGATTGCAACTCTCAAACCAACTATGTCATTTACTTTTTATAAAATCTGCTTGTGGTTCAGTGTGGTAAGGCCCTCAATTATGATCTCAAGTATAACAGAAAGAAGGAAGGAAGAAAAAATTCTCTCATTTTTTAAAATTTTACAACATTTTAACTGATAGATATTGACCTTAGCTGTCTTAATTATTGGAAATAATGCTGCAAAATGTGGGAGTAAGAGTATATCCTAAACATTTAAAATATTGTTCCTTTCTATTAATAAAACAGGCAAAGACAAACAAATAATAAATGAACTCACTTCAATGTTGTATTAGTTGCTTTTTATCTATGTGATAAAATGCTGTAAATAAAGAGTTTATTTTGTTTTATAATTCCAGAAGGGGCATCTATAATGGTGGAGGAAGCATGAGCAGGCAGCCAAAGCACGACATTAAACAATCACATCTTCGACCTCACAGACAACTATTAACAAGGATTAGGAGGGGCTTTAAACCCTCAAAGCCTGATTTAAGTGATAGACTTCCTGCAACAAGACTGTACCTCCTAAAAGTTTCATTACCTCCCCCAAACTGTGCCACCAACTAGAGACTAAATGTTCTTTGAGGGCATTGCTCATTGTTCACTGTCCAAACCACTAAAGATGTATAACATAAAAATGTCAGTATTACTTACACAGTCTAGAAGGATAGTTATTATAAGCCCATGTACCCTGGTATATTGCATGGTGACATCAGATATAATACTACATATTTTAGACTTGCTAAAATGCATTTTAATATTCTCATCACAAAAATGATAACTTGATCAAATGATCGGTATGTTAATAAGTATGAATAAGGTTTTGTGATGCTTACAAAAATGAAGGCACCATATTATATTCAACAAATATGCACAACTGTTACTCATCAGTTCAACATTAAAACATATATTCCAAACCTGGTGGTGGTGCCTCAGTACTAGGGAGGCACAGCCTTCCTGATCTCTGTGAGGTAGAGGATAGCCTCGTCTACAGAATGAGTTCCAGGTCAGACAGAACTGTTATACAGAGAAAACTTGTCTCAAAAAACAAATGTCTATATATCTTTTTATGTTGACATATATAGACATGTGAGTATATATATATTCAAAACATTTATCAATGTAAAATCACTGCAAAATATTATAAATACTTTATCTTGAACACTTGATGGCTCATTTTTTTGACTTTCTATTCAACAACAACTCAATTTATGTTTAAACAGACTTCTTGTTTCTGAAAATATTTCCATTGCACATGTGGTACAATTCATCTCTGACCATGCACTGAAGATGGTACAGGCCCTTTTCTTGAACAGAGTCAAATCAAACTGCCGTTTCATTTTAGGAAAAATGGGACATATTCAGTTGTTTCAAATATTTAACTTTAACTAGGATACCATGAAAACCAGCTGTCACTTGGAGAACGTTGTTGTGCTTTTCTTGTACTGAAGTTAATTATCTTGGATACTGAAGTGTATGTGAGACCACGTCTTCTGTTACAGATCTTTAGATCATTATTTTTTTTTCAAAAAAGGGTTTCTTTTAGAACCCTGATATTTTTCTAATTTATAGTTCAGCTCTGAGGAAGTGTGGACTCTTCCTTTTTGATTCTCATTATCAAATAATTTTTTATTTAAATAGCTGTGCATTCCCGACTAGCCCTGAGATTACCAGAGGTGGCTGGTGTCAATAGTGAGTCTGTGTATGCCTTTTTTTTTCTCCATAGAGAAGTTTTACCTATTGTATGATGAACAACATTAAAGGGAAACTTGAATCCTATTATGCCCTAAAGGTATAATCAAGAGGTGTTTGATTCTAGCATGCAAATTGGGGCAGCTAGAGCACACTGCTCCTCTGGGTATTGGTGAGAAGTATGGTGTTCACATATTTTTGAACTTTTTCTTGCAAAAACATTATGGGAAAGCACACCTGATTCTTGTGTTAGCATGTCTATGTACATAACTCTTTGTATCATAGCTTCTGTCATAGGCTATGCTCTTTAATTTTCTCATAAGTCTTACAAGCCATTACCATTCTTTTAAAACTTGGCAATAAAGCATTTCTAGTTTCCAGTGAACTAGACTTCTGTCTCTCAACTTTATCTCTTAACTGATTATAAGCATTATAAGAAAAGAAGGCTAGCAATATTGCTTATTTACAATGTGCACACATACATGTATACACAAATACATAACTGCATGCATACATACATACATGCTTGCATGCATGCATACACACAATATGTACTAAAGAAGTATATTCAAATATATTCACATTTATCAGAATATTCTTTATCACTCTCAGGAATCTTTTTCAGTTGTATTTAATTGGGTTTTCCTTCTTAAGCCTGGGAAGTTTCTTTTATTGCTTTGTATTTAGTAGGATTTTTCTTTCTTTGAATGTTGATGACTATGTTTCATTAGAATCTGAATATGTGAGCTTTAAGAACACCATAAAATTATCCATAAATCAGAGACACACATCAGATTCATCTACAGATCTTGAAGCCCCAAACTCCAAAAACCTATTATGGTTCTTTCATATTTATGAAAAAATTAAATCATCAATTGAGTAGGGCTACAAAATATTTGATTTGTTACAGTCTTTAATCTTTGCCAGTGTGATACATAATTAAATCACATGCTTAGTCATTTTCAAAAAGTACTATCAGATGGATTTAATTTGGTAGTTTTTTATTTTCTCTGTACTGTTATTATATCCACTCAAAATTCATGTTGAATTCACAAACGCCCATGTGACATTTGAAATTACAGAATTGTAAGGAGGGTTGTTCTATGTATCTGTCATTCTTTCTTTCCTCCCATCTCTTGATCCTTCTCACTCTCTCTTGTTTTGTGTGAACAAAGGAAAAGGTGGCGGGCCAGGAAGACAGCCGTCCATAAAACCTGATCATTGTGACATCCCAATCTATGTGTCACAGCCTTAAAAATTGTGAACATAATTTTCTTTTTAAAGCTACATTGTCTATGATATTTGCCATAGAAATATGAAATATGTAAGACACTTTTATTATTTATGTACTTGATTAAGTACACACACATACTCCACACACATACACACACACGTGAAACTAACCAACCTGGTGATGCACATAATCATCAACAGGCTTATCTAGGTGTTTGTATTAGTCAGCTTTTACCAAGATAATGCTGTGTAATACTATTTTTCCCTAAACTTGACTTATTTCAACTAACATGAATTTCATCATCAGATAAATCTGAATGATTTGTCCTTGGAAGTTCTGCATCAAGTCATGGGTCTAGTAGCCTTGGTGTCTAGACAGGCAGATGGTAACTTCATATTCAGAGGCCCACATTGATGTGGCTGTGGCTATCCAATGCTTGTTGATTTCCTGAAGGAAAGAAGCTTTATCACAACTTAATAATTCCAAACATGCCAGTCCATCTGGTTGGTTAACATCTCATTGATCAAAGCAAATTATCTCTTCCAATGAAAGCTAAATATATGAGGCTTATATAGAACAATAAAAAATGGGCAATTAGTAAATCTTTTATAAATAAGAAAATTATTACTCTTATTTTTTTACATACAGAGTAAGTTTTGGCATACTTTCTCATTTTCCTTGTGGATATGGAGAATTGCTTTTAAATTTTCAACCTAATTACAATAAGGGCTAAGGAAAGAATGTTTTATGTTAAACAGTTAGCTTTATAATTCAAATTTTCTAGAACAAATTTAATAATGTTTTAATACCTGGACTCATTCCTCAGAGCAACAGGCAAAAATGGCAGGGTAGGTATTTCTGTAAGAGAAAACTTGCCTAGGATATATGAGGCTCTGATATTAATCCCCAGAAGCATAAATCTCTCTCTCTCTCTCTCTCTCTCTCTCTCTCTCTCTCTCTCTCACACACACACACACACACACACACACACACACACACACACAACAATGGGGGGAAGAAGGGAGAAGAGATAGAGGGAGAAGAAGAGGAGATAACTGAAGAGAAATATCAAAATTCCATTCCAAAATGTATATTTCACACAGAAGGCATACTTCCCCAGTCAGAAACATAGCAGGAAAAACATATCATTCCCTTCTTACTTTGGAGAAAGAAAGAAAGAAAGAAAGAAAGAAAGAAAGAGAAAAATTAGGAAATGTTCAAGAAAAAACTGTTTGGAGCTATGAGGCAATCTGGATCTTAATAACTAGAAACAGATGAATTCCGCTTATTAAGGCTGCATGGGGACATAAGGAAGGTCACACAATTGTCTAACATTCTGAATAAGCAATGAAGGAGACTGTGATGCTGTGCTGGGAAACTGTAATCACTGAGTATAATTCCCTCATAATTGGATCACTGAAGAGAATAAAATCCAGTAGTTCTTTTATTATTTCAGGTGTTACTCCATCATTCTTATGAATTAATTACTTTCATTCGCTGATTCTCGTATAACTTCTACTCCCTTATGATATAAAACTTTTATTCCACCTTCCCAAGAAAAGCTGTCTGCAAGGTTTGGTACTTAGTTCAATAGTACATAACTTGCCTAGCAAGAACACGGCTTTAGGTTTGGTTCTTAGCTCTAACAAATAAATAAATAAAATAAAAACAAATAAGAAACAAACAAACAAAACCAAGAATTATCATTATGAATCATATGTTGGTCCCCTGAGTTACTGACTCCTTGTTACTGTAAATACTATAAATTGCTTTTCAGAATTTGTTGGTTCATGCTTATGAAATATTCATTAAGGACAGGAATACAGATTGTGCTGCCTGCTTAGACCTGAGCGATGAAATAATCGCTTTAAATACACTGTCAAGAAGAATGAGACTTCACAAATACTATTTGGTATAAGGCTATCAAAGGAAATAAAAATGTCTGCTAACATTCAATACATACATACTGTCTGACATGATCTGACTATATCAACTTTTAACCTTAGTTGTCCATTCCCATATAAATAGATACCTTATACCAAACTATAGCACACGCCAATTAAACTAGAACCTGTAGTATGGAAATAATACTAATACATATGTGTGTATAGCTTTTACATTTTCTAAATTGAATTTTATTATTTTAATTATATGTTTCTGTCTGTGAATATGTGCACATGAGTACAAGTATACACAGAAACCAGGGTTGTCAGATTCACTGGGAACTGAAGTTACATGAAGTTGTGAACCACCTGATGATGTGCTGGGAATTGCACTTTGGTCCTCTGGAAGAGCCGTACATGCACTTAACTGCTGAGCCATCTCGCCAACAATATATTCTGTTTTGAGACATAATTTCTTGAAGCCTAGGCATGTTCTCAAACTTGTTTTTTTTTAAATAATGATGACCTTGAACTCTTGACTTTTCTCCCTCTACTTCCCTAGTGTAATTACAGGGTATACATCATACCAAACTTATGAAATACCAGCTGTAGAACCCAGAGCATCCTTCACGCCAGGCAACACTCACCCAACTGATCTCTATCCCCAGGCGCTTATATATAACTAAAATCTTTTCAAAGCTGTCCCTGGTAGCTCATGAATGTAATCTTAGTTCTCAGGGAGCTAATGCTAGGGTATCACGTCTTTGAGGGCAGCTTGAGCTGCATAGGAAGACCTTGTTTCAGTGAAGCATAACTTTAATAAATACGCAAATACAATTATAAAACCGATTAAGTTGGTGTTAAGATGAAGCCAAGTGTGAAAACTGACCCTACAAATAAATATAAAATAATATTGATGGTCCCAAGGGAAGGGTCTGAGGGTTATAAGAGTTTGACAAGTTCTCTAGAGGGACAGAAAACTATGAAACAATATGAGAACTGTTGGCATGTGATGATAGCCAGAGACACCATCGCATACACATTTTAAATACAATTTACACGTGGCTCTGTGTTCTCTAGTCCATGGCCCAAGCATCTCTCTCTGTTGTTGAGAAAACCATTTAAACTTTCCTGCTTAACCTCTCCATTCAATCATTGATAAATCAGGTTCAGTGACCTTTAAATTCTAGGCCACCTGTCTACACTGAATGTTGTACAGACATTCCCAAAACTATTAGCCATTTCCAGGAAGACAGAATTCCTGACTAGAGAAGGGGTAAAGGGATGTAAAAAGCCTCAGATTGAATGTCAGTTGATCAGCTCTGAACAGTCATTGGTTTTCATTCTGCACAACCCTTTTTAATGTGAAAATTCTGGCAGCTGCATCACATAGTGATATACAGGATACACACTCCCTGGACATTTCCTTAGCACATCTTTCTGGTTAGTTCTTTAGTTTGTGAACCTTTTTTTTTGAGACATATTTCATGTGTCCCAGACTAGCTTTCAAAATTATAGTATGGCTGAGGATTATCTTGAAGCTTTGATCCTCTTTCCAATGTGGTAGGATTATAAGCATGAATTATCATACCCATTTTTATTCCCTGCTTGGAATTGAACCCAGGGTTTTATAAATGTCATATTTTCATGTGTTAAAATGAACTGCTCTCCCACCAAAATAATGAATTTTGATGCAGGGGGTGCTTGTCTTTTATTAAACAAAATTTTAAGAATTAAACAAATATTTAATAATAGTTTAGAAAATGTCTAAATTAAACAAAATTAAGAGTTAGCTCCAAGGTAGAAAACTTGCCTAGCACGTACAAGGCCCTGAGTCTGAAACTGAAAGGAAAGATGAGGTTCTTAGTCCTGCCAGTCATATGTGACCAGTGCCTTTCTTATTGACTATAGATACATAATTTATGAAAAATGTCTCTGTTTCCTGAATTCTGCAGTGGTATCGAGGATGCTTTGCCTTTTTATCAAAGCATAAGAAAGGCACTTTTTCCTTTTTTGTATTTTCATTCATTGTTGCAATGCACTTCCCTTCGGATGAATCGAGGACACCTGGAATCAGCTATGTTAGTTGTGAAAGGCTAAGCGGGTGGCTTTTTTATTTTCGGAAAATGGCCTCTCTGGATACATAGCTGTCACTGGTGCTGACAGACTTGTGCTTCCTGTTCTAGGAAAAGTTTCATTCCTTTCAGAAACCCCTACCTTAAGAATAAGTCAGGAAAATAATGAGTTCACTAGTTTCTGTTCCTGTCAGTACCTATGGAACTTTCGAGGATCTTGAAAGCTGTCCACAGGACGTTTTGCAACTAGCACCAACTACTGCTTCAGAAACCCATTTTGACTTCTAAGTGTCTGCTTCATATATGCTTGTTCCTTCCCTTTGGATCACAGTCTTTTGGCCCAAGATGTCTTAGCTCCAATTCTTGTCTGTGATTTGTTGCTGGTTTGCACTGCATTTTACTGCACAGGGATTCTTAGAAATCCCCAGATAAGCCCCTGCATGCAGTGGCAATGAATCTCAGCAATTGCATTTTCCTGTATCTGAACTTAATTTATATATTAATCCTCCTTTCTCTAGATCCCACACAATTCATCTCATCTAACTTAGGAATAATATGCCCCACTTTTCCCTAGGGTTTTGTCATCAATTCTTTGAAAGGGTTGACATAAAGCCAATACTGGAAGATGGGTGTGGGTTACCTGATCTTATGCATAATTCATCCCAATAGCACTTTGTGTTTGTGTTTCTAAGGGATAAATATTTGTTTAGACCAAAATATATGGATATCATTAACATCTTTAGTTATTTAGGATTCTCTGAAAACCAACTGAGTAATTTTCACTATAAGCATGTGGAGTGTTTTGTTACTATACCAATGCATTATACCCTGGTGCTGGATGGCCAGTTTATATCTGTCTGCTTAGGTACACAATGCATATGCCTACCCTGGGCCCATTCTCATATGCATCATTCACTGTTGAAGTCTTGATACATTCCCCTGTTCACCAGGAAAGGGCGTCTAATTGCCTCTGCAATGGCATTTCCCAAACCTATCTGTTCTTGTAGTCGATGGTGCTGTGGCATTATTGGAGGCCATGCTGCTTCTTTCACTGTTTCCTTCTCTCAGAAACACACGTTTGTCTGGCATTCTTGTTTATTGACTGGACCTTCTTCCCTGATCCTTGAAGATTGTCTGTAGACTCAGATCTGGCTCAGTGCCTCACTCTGTAATATAAATAAAGTGAAGATATCAGACTTTGAAATAATCTGTGATTAAGATTTTTTTTATTTTCAGTATTCAATTTTGATTTAATTTTTCAAAAACCAATCTAGTTCCACAAAGTAAATGCTCTAAATTATATATGGACAAAGGATGCACAAAAACTTACTATAAAATAATTGAAATATCAGTAATCTAACATGTAAAATTTTTATGATATCTGTATTCTTGAAATTTAATAATGGTTCCTAGTCTAATTGTGTTGCATGTACATTAAATATACTGAATAATAAAATGCAATTAGAAGAATTAAATATCATAAAATTGGTTAAAGTGCTTTTGAGAATATGATAATTAAAGAGATGTTTTCCTTCTCTGTTCTTATTTATTAATTTTATTATTAATAAATATAAATTTGTTAATTTGTATTTATTAAATAAGAAAAAAGAAGAAAATAAGAACAGTGATTAAGATTCTTGTTATTCCTGTCTGACTAGGAACATGGAACACCTAACTGGCCCTCTTATTCTAGCAAGTGGGATATAACTTAAGCACAGAAAAATGTAGTTTGGGAGAAAATGGTGCTCGACATTTTAAAACAAATATCTAGTATACAGAAACTGAGGGCTAGTTTGGTCTCAAGAGTAAATCGGTTTCAATCCAAAGCAAAGTGAGTACACAGTTTACAGTCAAAAGCGTGACTGGACCTTGGCTTAGCAGTGTGTTCATTCACTTGTTCAGATGAAGTGGGAAGATCACTTACGCCCATGGAATCAACAAGAGTAGATAATGTGCAGAGACCACTGCACGTATCAAAAACATCAAAGACTTGGGGAGATGACCCAGTTATCAATGTGCTTGCTTGGCACACAAGCATTAGCACCTCAGTAATTTCTTCCCACCCTTGTTAGAAAAAGAAGTAGGCAGATGTAATAGGGCACACACCTGCCCTAGCAATTCTTTTGGGAGGCTCAGACAGTAGGATCCCTCGGGTTTGCTAAGTAACCAGAGCAGCCAAATCAGTAAATTTCAGGTTCAATAACGCATTCAAAACTTAAAGTAGAGATGGAGGGAGCATAAAGAAGATGACAGACATTGACCTCTAGCTGCCACACCCATGTACACATTCAGCATCATCCACTCCCCTGGACAATGACACACAGAACCTAGTGTAGAAGCATGTAGAGACACAGAGACACAGAACCTAGCGTAGAAGCACGTAGAGACACAGAGACACAGAACCTAGCATAGAAGCACGTAGAGACACAGAGACACAGAACCTAGTGTAGAAGCACATAGAGACACAGAGACACAGAACCTAGTGTAGAAGCACATAGAGACACACAGACACAGAACCTAGTGTAGAAGCATATAGAGACACAGAACCTAGTGTAGAAGCATATAGAGACACAGAGACACAGAACCTAGTGTAGAAGCACATGTAGACACAGAGACACAGAACATAGTGTAGAAGCATATAGAGAAACACAGACACAGAACATAGTGTAGAAGTATCACATAGAGACACAGAGACACAGAACCTAGTGTAGAAGCACATAGAGACACAGAGACACAGAACCTAGTGTAGAAGCACATAGAGACACAGAGACACAGAACATAGTGTAGAAGCACGTAGACACACATAGACACAGAACCTTGTGTAGAAGCACGTAGAGACACACAGACACAGAACCTAGTGTGGAAGCACATAGAGACACATAGACACAGAACCTAGTGTAGAAGCATATAGAGACACACAGACAAACCACACTCACTTGTGAATTTCATATGTATAGCTAGAATACATTGATAAGCTTTATTTCTTGTGAAAATGGTATTAAATACAGGGAGACTAATTCTTGCAATGGCTCAAATTGTCAGCAGCAGTGCAATAGTAGGCACAGCTTAGAACTGCTACCAGAAGTCCAAGGAGTAAAGCCAGAATTCTTGACTTTGCTAGAAAAGGTAATTTCAGGACATATCCTGTGAAGTAGGTCCACACGCAGTTTATTAGAAATAGGCATTCAGAGGAAGAATAAGATCCGTACAAGTTCATGGGTGTGCCTTCTCAATCAAGAACCTAATTTAAGTGGCTTAACTGTAGCCATACATATCAATTCATCTCTGAAGTTGTATCTCAAAGGATTACTGATAGTTGATCTTTCTCGATGTCTGTTTGTTTGCCTCTATCTCCCTTTTCAATGGATGGCCTTCTAAGGTGGCTTTGGGATGTCATCCAAGGGATTATAATTTGATAAACTTAAACCATAGCTTCAAGGAGTTTAAAATATGTCTTTTTCTATAGATAGGATTCTGAGAAAATTGCAAGTTTACAGCTGTGAAGAAAAAGAAAGCCATATATGCTTAGGCTAGAAGTGGAATTTATTGACATTGTGGCTTTCTCTCTCTAAAAAATAATATGTTTGTGTTGCCAACCTTGACAGAAATGATTAGTTGGTTAGAATACATCTCAGGTGGTCATTAACAAGTTGGCATATTTCACTAAGTCACCTTCTCTGAAATTTAAATCTCTCTTTGTTACCTTATGATTTGTTTATTTATAAGATTATAATAGCAGTGTTTTGCCCTTTATTCATCATGTAAATGCCTTGAGGAGATTATTGCCTCGCTCTTCATGGTTACATAACATCTTATCAGAACTCTGTACTAGGATTCATTTAAGTATCCTAAGGTTAGACTATTTTTATTTCTTTTTTACACTAAATAACCCAACTGAAAACTATTTTGTTCGCATTGCATCTGGCACTGTCCACAGATTCACTTTATTATGTCAAAGGATATTAACACTTTTGGGATGTGCATAGATGTGCAAATATTTCATGATACATGTGTCACAAAAACATTTTCTCCCATTTACTTTGCCTTATCAAAAATGAGAACATTCAGTTTGGTAAATAAAACTGTATGTGGATGAATATCCTTGCTTTATGATTCATTCTGTGAAATGAAATTTTTCATTGGAGGTATTAAAAATTGAAAATTATTTTAGGATGTTTTAAAAGTAATACTAACTTAATGAACTAGAACTACTAAACTACATAAACTACATATTTTTAAACTAGTAAACTGTTATTTGGGATTGAAGATGCATTTTATATATGTTATGTATAAAAGTTCATATATATATGTGTGTGTGTGTATATATTATATAGAGTAGATAGCTGTGTGTTGATAGCCTATTTTGTGTGATTGTTAAATTTGTTTTCATTGCATATTTATTCTGTTGTGAATTTCATTATTTGTTTACAAACCAAATTACACGTAAAAATAATGTGAGTTTTACTGTGAGACATATATTTCTGAAGTCTATATTTTGTATGTGTGTGTGAGAGAGTCTATTTCTTTTGGGGAGTTTTGTTGTTTGTTAGTTAGTTTGTTTGTTTGAAGCACAGATTCCCTGTGTAGCTTTGGGACCTGTCCTGAAACACGCTCTTGGTAGTCCAGGCTGGCCTTGAACTCACAGAGATCCACCTGCCTCTGCCTCCTGAGTGCTGAGATTAAAGGCATGTGTTATGCCTGATTATGAATCTTTATTTCTATGTGTGCATATACTATTATAAGTAAAATTAATTACCTAAGAGAAACAAATATGATTACTAGGTAGGCATTAATATTTTTAAGAAATATTAGAATATTTTATTCTAGGCCTTTAACTTTTATTTTCTCATTTTATGTGATGTATTGGAAAAAGTGTTTCAGTGACAGATTTTTCTTTTATTCCCTAACAAAGACATTTCAACACATTGCAGGGTTTTTTTTTATTTAACAAAGCTTTTTCATTTTAATTAATAACTTTTGACTTTTACATAAATTGGAAAAATTATCTGGTTGATTTATTTAATATAATTTCAATGAGTTTTAGTAAAATCATGATTAATTTATCTCCTGAATCATCACAAAATTCATTTATTTATTTTCTTCATAGTCATTGTCAATCGGGAGGCATAATATTGAAATAATAATAATGATTGCTGTTTTTTCTAGTTCATTTTGAAAGTCTTAGGTTCTGCAATTACTAGTACTGACATGCAGTATCATAAATGTACTTATATCCTCTTTAGTAGTTTTATATTTTGCATTTAGTCATAGGAAGCAGCCTGAAACCTCTAATCAACATCAAAGGTTACACCACAGGGATCCAATATTTTTCATTTATATTGCAATGATGCAAAATACCTTTCCCTGATCACTGTTCTTAAATTCATTCTAGTTTGTTCAGTTAATGAGAATATCACATCTTAAGCTGTAGAAGGTATTCTCTCTTTATGACTGCATGACTCTCAGCAGATTATCATTATTATCAAGAAGTAATATTTAGTAAATGAAGGTGTGAGTGGCACTAGCTTAGTACCCTCACTAGTCAAGTAACGGGGTGGGGGTAGATGACTGCCTTTCCCTTCAGCATACAGCTCTCTAGCACTTCATAGATATTCATGTATGAATACAGACACACTTAATAAGT
>NW_024544301.1:0-51701 GCF_018167655.1 Microtus oregoni | reverse complement strand
TTCAGGAGGATGCCTATATGTTTTTCTTTGGGTTCTCCTTATTTAGCTTCTCTAGGATCACTAATAATAGGCTCAATGTCCTTGGTTTATGGCTAGAAACCAAATATGATTGAGTACATCCCATGCTCGTCTTTTTGGGTCTGGCTTACCTCACTCAGGATAGTGTTTTCTATTTCCATCCATTTGCATGCAAAATTCAAGAAGCCCTTGTTTTTTACTGCTGAGTAGTACTCTAATATGTATATATTCCATACTTTCTTCATCCATTTTTTTCCGTTGAAGGGCATCTAAGTTGTTTCCAGGTTCTGGCTATTACAAACAATGCTGCTATGAACATAGTAGAGCATATACTTTTGTTGTATGAAAGGCCTCTCTTGGTTATATTCCCAAGAGTGGTATTGCTGGGTCCAGGTGTAAGTTGATCCCGAATTTCCTGAGAAACCGCCACACTGCTTTCCAAAGTGGTTGCACAAGTTTGCATTCCCACCAGCAATGGATGAGTGTACCCCTTTCTCCACAACCTCTCCAACAAAGGTTATCATTGGTGTTTTTTATTTTAGCCATTCTGACAGGTGTAAGATGGTATCTCAAAGTTGTCTTGATTTGCATTTCCCTGATCGCTAAGGAAGTTGAGCATGACCTTAGCAATAAGTCAACATAAGGGGATCAAGGGGATTCGTATCGGAAAAGAAGAAGTTAAGCTCTCGTTATTTGCAGATGATATGGTAGTATGCATAAGCGACCCCAAAAACTCTACCAAAGAACTCCTACAGCTGATAAACACCTTTAGTAATGTGGCAGGATACAAGATCAACTCCAAAAAATCAGTGGCCTTCGTATACACTAAGGATAAGGAAACAGAGAGGGAAATTAGAGAAGCATCACCTTTCACGATAGTCACAAATAGCATAAAATATCTTGGGGTAACTCTGACCAAGGATGTGAAAGATCTATTTGACAAGAACATTAAGTCTTTGAAGAAAGAAATTGAAGAGGACACCAGAAAATGGAAGGATCTCCCTTGCTCCTGGATTGGGAGGATCAACATAGTAAAAATGGCAATTCTACCAAAAGCAATCTATAGATTCAATGCAATCCCCATCAAAATCCCATTAAAATTCTTCACAGATCTGGAGAAGACAATAATCAACTTTATATGGAAAAACAAAAAACCCAGGATAGCCAAAACAATCTTATACAACGAAGGATCGTCTGGAACCATTACCATCCCTGACTTCAAACTCTCCCACAGAGCTACAGTATTGAAAACAGCTTGGTATCGGCATAAAAACAGAGAAGTCGACCAATGGAATCGAATAGAAGACCCTGACATTAACCCACAAACCTATGAACAGCTGATTTTCGATAAAGGAGCTAAAAGTATACAATGGGAAAAAGAGAGCATCTTCAGCAAATTTGCTGGCAAAACTGGATGTCAACCTGTAGAAGAATGAAAATAGATCCATATCTATCACCATGCACAAAACTCAAGTCCAAATGGATTAAAGACCTCAATATCAGTCCAAACACACTGAACCTGATAGAAGAGAAAGTGGGAAGTACTCTACAATACATGGGCACAGGAGACCACTTCCTACATATAACCCCAGCAGCACAGACATTAAGAACCTCATTGAAGAAATGGGACCTCCTGAGACTGAGAAGCTTCTGTAAAGCAAAGGACACTGTCGCTAAGACACAAAGGCAACCCAATGACTGGGAGAAGATCTTCACCAACTCCGCAACTGACAAAGGTCTGATCTCCAAAATATATAAAGATCTCAAGAAACTAGACCGTAAAATGCTAATCAACCCAATTATAAAATGGGGCACTGAGCTGAACAGAGAATTCTCAACAGAAGAAGTTCAAATAGCCAAAAAACACTCAGTATTAAATGGAATATTTCCATCAAATTCCTCCTGCCTGGGGTCAGAGAACCCAGAAGAGGTGAATGTGGAGAGATTGTAAAATCTAGAGTGGATGGAGAACACCAAGGAAACAAGGTTTACTGGACACCGCAGGACTAATGCATGTCAGTAGGCACAGGGCACGCACAGGTCCATATTGGATGGGATGGCAGCACTGAGACTGGAAGTGGATCCAAACCCCATCCCTCATCCAGGAGCTCTTGCCAGTTGACCTACCACCGGAGGAAGTGTTTATTTTATCTGAAGGAATCTTACCGGGGATACAAACCCCCCTTAGAGACAGGACCCCAATCCCAGCAGTAGATGTCAACACAAAATGTATTCAATGGCATTTTTGGAGTGTATTTTTTCTCTCATAATGCTTTGTTTGCAATTCTTCTTCTTTGTTTTTGTTCTTTGTTTTACCTCACTGATCTTTTGCATATATATATAATATATATATATATATATATATATATTCATTTTTTTTTGTTTTTATGAGATTGCTGTGTGCAAAAGTGTGTGTCCATGTACCTGTATCTTTTCATTGTGCTTTATTTTTTGGCTCTTTTTCCTGTTTGTTTGTTTTGTCCTTCTCTCATTTGTTTTGTTTTAGTTTCTGTTTGTTTTCTAATGAGAGAGAAAAAAAAGAGTGTATATATGGGTGGGTGGTGAATGAAAAAATTAAAATTATATGAAAATAATAATTTTGAAATTCTATGCTAACTACTAAATTCAGTAAGCATAAATTGTGAATATACATTATGTGAATTATGTTCTTCAACAAGCTGTTCATGATTTCTTTTTTCAGCCCAATAAACCTTATTTTCCCATTCTCACAGTATTTTGATGCACTGTTAAACTTTCATTCTCATTTGTTATATTCTGGATTTTTTTAAATAATACTTTAGGAATCATGTGTTTTTCTGTGTGCATATTTGTGTGCATTAGCGTGTGTGTATGTACGTGTGTATTTGTATATATTTATGTAAACAGTTAATGAAATATAATATCAATTTGATTGGACAAAATTACTTATCAAAAATATTTAATTTATCAACAATCAATGAAGTCTTGGGATATGTTAAAGGAATTTCATTTGGCTTATATATTTAGAGGCTCAGGGAAGGAAAAGTAAGATTTAGTGAAAAAATATATAAATCCTTGCTTAGTAGTTAAAGCAACTGTTGTGACAGTTATCTATAGAAATATGACAACAAAAGAATGAGAAGCAGAATGTTCTTTTCTGGGGATAAGGACTATGGTTTGCTACATATAAATTCTCACTTGTTAAAATGACAGTTATTACAATGTCTTTTAATCAACAGTTAGCAACAACCAAAGTTAAGAAGAAATATCCATAACCAGGAAGCACTTCTGTTAATCATTACTAATAAATTTCAAGATGCAAGTTTACACCCATAACAAAATAAACCTTTGTATTATGATGGTTTTGAAATCAGTCTCAAAACTCTTTGACACTTAAAAATGGAAGCTTTTTGTTTTGTCTACACTATGAGTTTAAAAGCTTTCAGTGAAGTCAAGATCACAGAAGTGATACTCTGCACTTTCTATGGCTGGATCATAAAACAACAGGCAACTTTTTCTTTTTGCTACAATACCTTTTGCTCACAATCAGGAAGTATCATATAAGAAGTGTAGTTACTCCAAGACCCTATGAAATGAGAATGTCAAATGACAAAACAGCTATATGTAGTTTTTTAGAATTTTATCTAGCTGTTTTCAAAACTTTAGGCATAGAGTTCTAGATACCTCAGATCATAGCAGACAAGTCATTTCTGTTATGTACTATATGGACTTTCAGCATCCATGAACATCATAAAAATCATCTTATGCTGTCAAGTATTAGTTATTTAATGAGAAAATATAATCTTATTCCAGAAAAGAAGACATGTGCACTAATAGAATGACAATTATATTTTATTTATGGTATAAACATAGCAATGGCTCTTTCCCACACATGAAGAATCTCTTAGAAACAAAATATGAAATGAATAAATAATCATGATCTAAAGGACATATAAAAGTGTGTGGGGTGTGTATGCATGTACAATGAAATTTTAATCAGCAGTGATGAGTTTACAACATACATGAACCTTAAAACCATTTTATATAAACCAAGTAAATAGAAACTAAAGGCTAGTTTAGTTAACCAGACTACTTTGTGTAATGTTCAAAACAGATATATTCATAGAAAAAGAAAGATTAGTAGACGGCAGGGGATAGAAGGAGAAAAACAAGAATAGGACTGTAATTTGTAACGTTTCTTTTGGGACGATGGAAACACTAAATTATGAAAGATGGCTCTTATGGTAGATGAATAATAATTCCATTTTTACTCTATTTATTATATATTAAATTATATTTCCACTGTTACCCCCCTCATGATATTCTGCTTCTGAATCAACATGTAACTCCCCCATCTTACTTAGGATTTTTATTGCTGTGAAGAGACACCATGGCCATGGCAACTGTTATAAAAGAAAGCATTTAACTGGAACTGGCTTACAGTTCAGAAATTTAGTCCACTGTCATCATGGTGGGAAGCATGATGACACACAGGCATACATAGTGCTGGAGAGATAACTTAGAGTTCTATATCCAGATCCAAAGGAAATAGGAAAAGACTGTGAGCATCTGAGACCTTAAAGCCCATCCCCTATGACACACTTCCTCCAACAAAGTCACACCAACTCCAATGAGTCTACATCTAATAGTGTTACTCCCTGTAAGCCTTTGAGAACCATTTTCTTTCAAAGCATGGCACATACACCTAAGAGTCTTCAGAAGAACTTTTCCACTTTGTTTTGTTGTGCTCAGGCATTTTGGAAGAATTTTGGGCTAGCTTTATTTTGTTATTTTATTTTGGATGTTGTATTAACCCTGCTTCCAAATCCTCTGTAGTATTTCTTCAATTGAATCTTTGAAATGTATTATTTCCAATTTCCCATGATTGGACAGGTTTTCATGTGCAGATGGTAAGCATTTGTTTTCCTCCTTGTTTACAGTCATGTGAATGTGTTAAGTAAGCATTTGTGGGTCAAAAATATGTGGTTCACAGAAGACAAACATCCTTTACTTTTTCTTGCCTCTTAAGATAGCAATTCTGAATTTAACATAAGCTTCTGGCGAAGGTTGTCATATACTAATGACTTAATGATAAATATGATAATGAATATTTATCCGAATAAAAAGAGATAAATGGAACACAGGAAAGATAAGTACTCTAAACATTAACTCAATATGACATGGTTTTCAGGCACCTTCCTTAATGCCTTTAAAATATAAACAATGGGCCCAAAGTCACATTTAGCACAATGAGGAATCAAATTGGTAGCAAACATGCTTATCTGGATCTTAAAACATGACTTTTTCTGGAAATTTCTTCCTGGATACATATAGTGGTGGTTGCTACTATAATGGATACTCTCTAATACCTAATAAACCCAACAATGAAATAGTCATCCAAAAGTATCAACAACTGATCTGTAAAATCAAATTTTAAAAATTACAAATGGAATCATGATAACTTCCAAAAATATCACTCTACTTTTTTCTGTCAAGTTTATTTATATGATATTTTTATTTTAAAACTTTCAAGATACATTTTATTACATCACTTGACCCTTCCCTTTTCTCCGTATAGCCCTTCCCATTTCCTGTACCCCTTGGTTTGGTTATTGTACCTTAATGTGCACAGATATACTTATAGGGCTTTGTATTCTGAAAATAAATAAAAGCCTGAGACGGATCTTTTCGGTTTATTTATTTATTTATTTATTTATTTTTAAGACAGGGTTTCTCTGTAGCTTTGGAGCCTGTCTGGGAAACTAGCTCTTGCAGACCAGGATGGCCTCGAACACCATCCTGGTTCTGCCTGCTTCTGCCTTCTAACTGCTGGGATTAAAGGCGTGTGCCACCACTGCCCAGCTCTAAAAGAATTGTTTAGATGACTAATATAATGTATATATGTGTAAGGTGTGATAAAAAAAAATCAAAATGTCAAGCTGAGTAACAGCTGACTAGTTCTTTACAGTTATTGCAGCAATAAACAAATAGCTACTTTGTCAACCTGTGTTTTGCAAATAAAATATCAAATATCCCAAACTAAAGGCATCCTAATACCTATAAGGAACACAGAAAAACTCTGCATGAAAACATTATCCACATGTACAGTAAAAGTAGAACACACTTTGTTCCATAGTATGGAAACATTGACAAAACAATTACCACTTAAAGCCGACCTTTACTCAGAAAAACTTGTATAAACAGAACAAACCTCTTTAAAAGAAATATCTTCAAAGGGTCAATTCCTATGGTGTTCCCAGACCAGGCAGGCTGCTATAGGGCAGGAAGAGTGCATTTATACAGAGAGATGCTGCAAGAGCACAATTATCTTTGAAAAACTTTGGGGCCAGTACAGACCCTGTCGAATCTGTGGTCTGTGCCAAGGGTAGGCAGGGATTCATACTCTATTTTCTCTGTACCTTCCTTGTTTAGAAACTTCCTTGTAGACAAATGCCTTATCTTTTCAGATTCATATTAAATTTTGTTCCAAGTCCATTTCTCCCTTTATCTCAGGAAATTCTGAGTGAATAAGAAGCTTATGTTCTCTCCCACAACTGGCATGCTTTTTGTACAATTTGTTTTACAAGGTGTCAGAGGCAGTTTTATCATTTCGCTTGCTTTTAAATGTCCATCTGTTACCACCCAAGTACTTTTCACAAATACATGACCCACAAAGAATTTTGCTTATTTTAACTGCAGCAAGACTGAACCAGTATTTTGAACAGTCTCAGGGAGAAGTCTTCCAGTTTGATATTGAGATTACTGGTAGAATACACTTTGAAAAATATTTCTTCTATACAAAAATTCTGGATTAGACTAAAGTCAGTGAGCTAACAAAGATTTTGTAATTTATATTGTCTTGGAGAATCATTTTGCAATTTTGTACAAGTGTATATGGGGGGGGGTTACCAAGTCTTATATCAGGAGCTATTTTCCATCCTATTTAAAATTAAAAATGACAGTTTTATCCCATTTCAAGTAGAGCTGGATTTGCAAAAATGAGGAAATGATCTACGCATTCAGAGCAGGGATACAGATACTATAAACAAGAGTTCCTGTAAGGAATCGGTGTCTACAAAGGCTTGTTGCCTGATTAGAACCTCAGTGGTGTACAGAGGTTGCAATACGGAAAGTCCTAATTATAATAATTCTGGCTTATCATTAGCCCTCTAAATAGTCATTGTTTCCCCACATTTGGCTCAAACCTAATATATTGTGACTAGTAGATATAAACCTTTTAGACTGTATTAACTGAACAAAACCAGCTTCCACAGGCCAAAAGGCAAAGAGCCATCAGATAGCATCTGAGATATGTAGCAGTAAACTTTCCACTTCATTGCAACTGCCAACTTAAAGTTTCCACCGAGTATTTGAAAAACACCTTTATTTATGACATCTGTTGTTCCATTATCAGAAAAACACCATGAAACTGCTTTTATAGCAGAACATGCATCTTGGAGTACTCTAAATCTCTGTTCCTGGATCATGTTCATTCAAATATGGCATTAGAAACTCTCTCTTATGCCCTCTGAGGTGAGAATTATGGTTTGAGTCAACAGGAGGAAGCTTAATTTCCTGAATTAGAGTCACTTTACAGAGAAACAAAGGCGAATTTACCAGAGTCCTGAAACTAATCCACTCAACATATCCCCCTGATATTATTGAAGCAATTCTAATACTAAGTAATCGAAGCTTGTTTGTATAGTCAAATACATATATATATATATATATATATGTTTGTTTGTGGTAACCCTCTTGGCACTTAAACCAATTTTTCCTTTTGTCCAAAATTCCATGAAAACTACTGAAGGTAAAAATGTTCTTAAAAGAATATAGTTATCATTGTCCTGACACACGAGGACAAGAACAAGCAGAAGACTAGGGTGTTTATAGGGAAATATATAGATATGACCGGACTGTTAATGAAAATAGAAAAATAAACAGTCATAGAGACAATGATAAGAATAAACTTTATAGATGTTTCCCTCCTTTTACCAACAAATAGTATTGATCCATGGTACTAGCTGTAAATGGAAGTACAAGATGCTCTGAGGATACATAGTAAGAGAGTCAGTCTCTTATTTGGAGAATGTTCATTTCTTGAAACAGTAAGCCCTTACTTAAAAGACAGTGGATCATTACTTTTTGTTAAAAAAAGATAAGAATCACTGGAATATAGAAGTCGGATTGTTAAAGAATAAGAAAGTTATAATGAGCGCCATTAGTCATATTAAGATTTTTATATACACATTAAACCAATAGACAGATATGAAAAATTATAAACAAGTAAAAGTTGTGGAAAGTTTCTATACAAAATAATGAAAATAAATACAGAGGGCTATAACTATGAAAAAGATACAATATGATAGACAAATAGAAGTTTTATCCAAGAATGTAAAATATCAACAATTTATAATCTTATCAAATACCTTGTTCTAGTGCAATATTTTCAGTTTTCACCCGCACTCTCAGCTTCTTGTCTACCAAAACAGCTTCCATGGGGAGATTTTTAGTTCTAACCAGCCCAGTCTCAAGAACAAGGGCAGAAAGTGGCAATGAACCCTTTCTATGCCAGTTCTAAATGGCTATACCTACTGACTTATATAAGAGGTTAAGAAGAGGAAAACATAAAAAAAGTTTGATAATAATTTTATATGATCTAGGAAACTAAACTTGAGATTGGAGCTCCAGGGAGGACTATGTATTTTCATGCAATGGTTTGATAATACATGGATAACCGAGGGGAAACAAGGTTGGAAAGAATATGATATATTAGACTACATTACAAAAGAGACTTCCTGGACAATGGCTATAGGCATCCCCAGGTGATGAGGATACCAAAATTTAATTATCTGGAACTTGAACTTTTTTTATCTTATTCTCAATGTCCAAAAGAGTTTGCTAAGCAAACATTCAGCCATTTCATCAGGAAGTCTCTTTTCTATTGTTTCCCTTGTGCTGTCTATTTTTTTTTGCTTCCTATAAACCAGGTGAGGGCTTCATATTTGTAATGCCAGCACCCAGGTGACTGAGGAAGAAAGATAACTGTGTATTAAGGCCAGCATGGGCTTGAGTGACAGTCCATATCAAAAGTAAAGAACTATAGGAAAATGTGTTATTATTGCCTTTTGCTTTTTTCTATAGCTATAGCTAACCAAGGTTGACATAATTATCTGAAAGATTTTGAGAAAATTTTCATATTATGGGAATTATTAGGCATAGCCATTTTACCTATTGTGATTTTTTACTGCAAAATAACATTTAGGCACTCAGAAATCCTAATTCTTTGCTTTGCTAGCTAATAAAAATTATTTTAGAAATCTCTATGGACAATGACCTCATTCATACTAATCCTCTCTTCACTGATAAGAGACCAAGACAAAATTTCAGGGGTTATTTGCATAACATTTTAAGATATAGTTTATGAATACAATTACCATTCACTATTTTATTATTATAACTAGATGTTTCCTTTAACTGATTGTATTTACTAAAAGATCTTTAAAACTACAGCAACATATACTAAAGTACCAATGACTCTAAGCCTTATCAGTTGAAAATAATGTTTATGTGCATACAAATAAATGTTATTGTAAAAAGAAAACTTCTTGAATAGATGTTTTCCTTTCAATTTAAAGTAAAATATGCAAAGAGGTACTAGAGACATGTGTCAGTGCTTAAGACCACAGGATACTCTTCCAGAGAAACCATGTTGGCATTCCAAGTACCTATGTAGTGGCTTACAACCATCTGTAATTTAGCTTCGAAGAAACTGGCACCGTTTTCTGACATCCATAAGCACTATAAACACATGGCACAAGACATACATGTAGGCAAAATACCTATGCATGTGAAATAATACTAAATAAATCTTAAAAAATATAAAATAGGCACAAAGTGAGTTAATAATTGAAGCAATGTTCTAGCTATTTCTTTAACAGATTTCATTGGTATTAGAGCACAATCAGAAACTCAGGTTGATGGAAGCAATTAAAGAGGATTTACATTTTTAAAAATCTAATACATAGAAATCTACCTACAGATTATTATTTAAATGAAAATATTCACGGTAGGTAAAAGTCATGTTTTTTTATGGAAAGCCAAACTGTGCATATTATTTGAAAATATTTGTCACTAAGTATCAACTATTAGTAATAACAGCTGATTTTATAACTATGTTACCTCTCTAATGAGACGTGTTTGATTTCTCACAGATACGTACATATAATACTTGGTTTCCCCCATAACATTATAGCATCAAATGCAATTTAGTATCATGCTACCCCTGTTGCTGCAGAAGAGAGGCCTAGAGAGACCTACCAAGTTAATGATTGAACACTTTCATAAATAATAGTTTTATTATAACTGCTATCAAACTTCTAAGAAATTCGAAGGATTGAAATGTAAAAATGGTAAGTTTTACAAATAAATATTTCAAAAATACTTTCCTCATGATAACTCAATTTGGAAATTTCTCATCATGATAAGCTAGGTTAGACAATGCCTACTTCATCTTTATTAACTTAACAATACACACCAGCAGCAAACAATAACGATGAAAGACTCCTCTGTATGGCAGTATATACCTGATAACAGACGTTTGTTGTACAGAGTTTAGAACATTTATTTCTCTTTACCCAATAGAAGAAAGTGACCTGGATCCGATATGTCCAATCAAGGACTAATAGGAGACAAATTCATCAAGGTCTTTTTTTTTGCTAAGTCACAATGAATTGACAACAATCTAGATAACAGATAACAATGAGTAGATAATGATAGGAATTATAAACGCAATAATAGGCAGGTGAATTACCTGTCAAGATGGGCCTAAGTTTCGTCTTATAATCCACAAACCTACACTTTCAATAAAACCGTACTAACCTGAAAATACTCTGAGCGCTACACCATTGTCTATTCTGGTTGTGATATTGTACTAGACTTGTATAAATTATTACCACTGGGAAAAATAGGATAAGAACACATCGACATCGCTGTATTGTTTCTTTTAACTGTGTGTACGTTTAAAATTATTTCAGTAAGTAATTTAGTTGTTAATCAATATAATTTTGATTCGCTCTTTTTGTTTCAATTCAATCAGATGGTTGCATTTATTTATTTTATTCATTAGATAACTGAGGATCCTGCATTTGTGTGTTTATTCAGAGAAAGCTCAATTGTCACCAACATTCTTAGAGGAAAAAGCATGTCAAATGATATGAATTTAAGAGCCATTTTCTGTCTTATTCGAATGGACCTTATTTTACAAAAGTGAGATAACCTTGAAAGTGTCCTTTCTATTTATAGTTCTGGGATTCTTATTTTTCTTTGAAACTGGATATATTCCTTTACAAACAACTAGTAAAAATTCCAAATTGTTATATAAGTTGACTCAGGATAATATTTGGTACAAACAGTCCAATAGCATGCTGGCTTCAAAATGCTAAAACACTCTTATATGAAGAGGATAAGCGAGATAAGTTGAGTCTATTGATCACTAAAGGCACAAATGAATAAGTACTGGAAAGCTATTTAATCTCTGTGCTTTAGTCTTCCTATGTATTTAAAGAGAAGAGATAATAGCTCCTTCAAATTAAGGCGGCGGCAATTTTATGTAATTTGTATAGCCCTAAATACAGGCCCAGGCATAAACTACGCACTTTCATAAATATTATTATTTTGCAAAGAACATGAATCTAATTTCATTACAGTTTGTAGGAGCAAAGGAGGCAGCAGTTTGAATTCCCTCTTAATATAAATGATTGCTTATCACTATAAACCTTTAAAGTAGCATTTATGTCACTATTTCCCATAGAATTTATGTAGTGTACTAGTATAATTAATTCCATGGATAAGGAAATAGCATTCTTTTTCTTTTACTAGCTATTTAAAAAGCATAGCTTCAGGTCTTCTGCAGAAAACATTAGATTTGTCACTTAATTTTCAACCTCCCAATATCTAATGGAAAGATGTGCAATATAATTAAAAAGGTGCCCATAGGGCAACTAATTCTGAAAAGTGGTGATAAGTGAATGAAGGAAGTCTGCTTCATTTCATTTTTATGCTTTAGTGATTTCTAGCTTACAATGATAAGGAAATACTAAGCTCTACATCCTTTAAGGAGATAGCATTTTGGTATACAAGCATCTGGATATATACATTTTGCGCTCTGATGTGAGTGTGCCTATGCACAGCTACATACAAATATAAATGGTTAATTTTTAATCATTTTATGACCTTATAAAATGAATCCCTTAAACTCTATTATGCTTCTTGCTTAAAACCATGTGGTTTTTTAATATTTTAGACATTACACATACCTAATTATATACAATACATTCTGAATTTTGGCCTATTTTTCATCTCAAAATAGAAGTGATTAAAAATACTATAATTGCTACAATGAAGAACTGCCATAAATGGTGGCATTCCTTAATATCTACCATGATACATAGATTTACTTGTTAAGAAAACATACATGCTTAATAAATATCTGTTTACCATGAGAAACCTTTACCAGTTGTTGACGTTTCTAAAACAAATATCAAGGAAATTCTCAATTCCTATTAAACTATCTTTGTTAGAGTTGAGGAAAACAATTTTTTAGAATAATAAGGCAGTCCATGGAGATGAGCTCTAGGGAGTTACTGTGGCAAAACCAGAGGTGGCTGCAACTGTGGAGCTGCCAATACCATTGGGGTGGGACTTGCCAAAGAGGTAGATCCCAAAGCAGAGAAATACCCCCTTTGGGTTGATTGTTTTTTTAATTAATTAATTTATTTATTAAAGATTTCTGTCTCTTCATGGGTTGTTTGTTGAATCGTATAAAGGTCAAATGCTTCCTGCATTTGACAACAGAATTGTCTTGTATACAAAAGGCACCATCGATTTGTTTTTAATATTGTTGTTCTTGGAAACATATATTAATACTGTACTATTGCCGGGCGATGGTGGCGCACACCTTTAATCCCAGCACTCGGGAGGCAGAGGCAGGCGGATCTCTGTGAGTTCGAGACCAGCCTGGTCTACAGAGCTAGTTCCAGGACAGGCTCCAAAGCCACAGAGAAACCCTGTCTCAAAAAACCAAAAGAAAAAAAAAACATACCGTACTATTGTATGTAAAATTGTTCTGGGTAGTGGTGGCACACAGCTTCAATTCCAGCACTCAGCAGGCAGAGGCAGGTTGAACTCTGTGAGTTCAAAGCTAGCCTGGTTCACAGAGTATGTTCCAGGATAGCCAAGATTACACAGAGAAACCCTGTCTTGAAAAACCAAAACAACCTCCCTCCCAGAGAAAAAAAAAAAAGAAAAGCAATGTATACCAGGAACCTGTGCCGTTCCTCCAGCATAGAGCAAGTTTTTATTTATTTATTATTAAAAGCTGTAGTTTGGCTGGGTTGATGGCTGTGTGGCAAGAATGTCTAAGCACATACATCTCATTTTGAATCCGCAGCACCTGAGTAAAAAGCCACTAATGGCAGGTGAAATCATAGGAGCTCCCTGGACACTCATTCTAGCAGATAAAAGAAAGTTTCAGTTCAGTAAGAGACCTTGTCTCAAGTCAATAATGTTGAGAACAGTAGAAGAACATGACTGGCAGCCTGCTCTGGTGTCCACACATATACCTGTACATTCACATAACTATAAAAAACATATGCATGCACAAATAGACACTGCAATATAAATAGTTAATTCCTATAAATTTGTAAGTTGTGATTGTCCCTTTTATGCCTTAATTTTTTCTCTCTGAACAACGGAGCCAGCTAGTACTAGTTTAAGGTAAACAGGTAAAATCATAGCATGTGATATAATAAATATTTTCAAATATTCAGCAATATTGAAGCTGAATTATTTAAGTATTTACTTAAAATTATTATTATACCATTAATATTTCTAGGATTACACCAAGATAGCTAAATCAAATTACTTTAAGGCTTATCCACAGATCTTTATTAGACATTTGTTTAATTAGAGCAAGTATTTAGAAATTTAATTTGGTGAATAGGTTTGAAATATAAAATACCACTTTCAATATTTGATAATTTTGGAGCTTTGAGAGCAAGAAATAATTTTCAAAGAGGAAACCTCTCATTGTCACTTTAAAGAACTTTCTAGGTGAACAGTAGTTCTGCTCCCTGGCAAGGAATCTTGTTTATGCACAACACATTACAGTCACATCAATGTTTAAGATGATGAACATGTAATGGCATAGCTTCTCAGTCAAGCAAGCATCATCAAAGTAACTCAAGTTCTTGGGGGAAGAAAACAATAAAGAATCCTCTAGGTGTTGTTTCAATATTCACTTAATTTCCCCTAGTTTCAGCATTGAAACAAATACTGTGTGATTTGTAATAGGTGAATGCAAACAATTTTCAAGAAAAATAGTAAGAGGTTTAGGTGAATGGTTCCATAGTACACAACAAGCGAAGCATGAAGAAGGTTTAGATTCACTGCCCAGTCTGAACAATGGTAGTATCCATTAGTTTACATAACTGAATGCTAGGACTTCCAAAGAGAAATATATCCATGTCTTCTATTTCATTTCAGTGTACTAAGAGAGGGTGTACAATTCATTTTAAAGATCACTTTACCCTATAAATTTTTAAGGTAAACAAACACATGTGAAAAGTCATAGGGAATTGGAATATATTTTATCGCAAGTCTCTGTGTATGTGAAATTATTAAGTAGTTCTTTCTGAAATGGCTACTATTGCTGTGAAAACCTAATACTGTCAAACAGATCTTGGATCAAGATAGGCTAAGCCGATTCTGATATTTTCTACTAGTCAAGAATGTGTGACAAGTTCAGGCCAACAACCCTTCTATGTCCAAAAGGCATGAGAACTAAGGCTTAAAATCATTTTATGTTTTGTTTTTTGCTCCATTTGAATTATGCAAGCAAAATAAATGATATAATTAAAGCCTTATGGGACCTGATATCTACAGGTCTTCTATACCTGAACCATGACATCAATTGCATAGTCAGATGAATGAGAAGATACCCCATGCCCTTATCATTGCCAAATCTGCGAGATTCCCACTTGGCATTCTTGCTTGCTTATTTTGTAGTCCTGGCATGTCAGTTAACTGGCTGGTGCTTCCTAATAGACCCTGCACTAGTTCTGATTGATGTGTGAGTGTGCAAACATTAACCTCAACTAGGAGCCAGATGGCTCACATACCAAGCTTAGCAGCCAGACAAAACAAAGGCAGATTCAGAACTCTGTTAAGAGAGTTACAGTTTTTGGTGACTCTTTTCCACACCTATGCACCTATGCATGTTTGGTCTTATTGAGTTGATTTTATTCCATGTTAACCCACAGTAATATCTTCATTGTCATTTCCCTGCCACATTCTAAAAAATAGGATTTTTTTTCTCCATCATATTCAGTAATTTTTTCCCGTATTTTTGAAGAGGCTATATTTTTGACCCTAAAATCATGGATGAATAAAATTGCTTGAGTACTTCAGAAGTAATTTTAAGTTTTGCTTATTTACATCTTTATTTTTTTTTCTAACTCTAACCCTAACCCTAATTATTTACATCTTTAAAGTATTACAAAAGGAGCCGGGCTGTGGTGGCACAGGCCTTTAATCCTAGCACTCAGGAGGCAGAGGCAGGCGGATCTCTGTGAGTTCGAGGCCAGCCTGGTCTACAAGAGTTAGTTGGAGGACAGGCTCCAAAACCACAGAGAAACCCTGTCTCAAAAAAAAAAAGAAAAAAAAAAGAAAAAAAAAGTATTACAAAAGGAACTAAAATGTTTTCAGTGAAAGCCAGCCATGTAGATATGTCTTTGACTTTAATCACTGAGATGTCAGTCTTTTGACTAAAATAAGAGATTTTTAAAGCGTGTCATTGTTTAATGCACACACACACACACACGCACACACACACACGTATGTAACAACAATTAATGAAAAAAGAAGCCATGAACTTTACAGAGAGCAATGAGAGGTATATGTGAAAACTTGGCGGGGGAGAAGGGGAATATGATGCAATTATATAAACTAATTCTAGAATCACTTTTTAGTTTGTATTCTTCTTTCTGTACTGAAGCTGGCTTGAATAACATGGCAAAGCACATGGGCACAGGAGACCACTTCTTACGTATAACCCCAGCAGCACAGACATTAAGGACCTCATTGAATAAATGGGACCTCCTGAGACTGAGAAGCTTCTGTAAAACAAAGGACACTGTCGCTAAGACACAAAGGCAACCCACTAACTGGGAGAAGATCTTCACCAACCCCGCAACTGACAAAGGTCTGATCTCCAAAATATATAAAGATCTCAAGAAACTAGACCTTAGAAGGCTAACCATCCCAATTATAAAATGGGGCATTGAGTTGAACAGAGAATTCTCAATAGAAGAACTTCAAATGGCCAAAAGACACTTAAGGTCATGCTCAACTACCTTAGCGATCAGGGAAATGCAAATCAAGACAACTTTAAGATACCATCTTACACCTGTCAGAATGGCTAAAATAAAAAAAAAACACCAATGATAGCCTTTGTTGGAGAGGTGGTGGAGAAAGGGGTACACTCATCCATTGCTGGTGGGAATGCAAACTTGTGCAACCACTTTGGAAAGCAGTATGGCGGTTTCTCAGGAAATTCGGGATCAACTTATCCCTGGACCCAGCAGTACCACTCTTGGGAATATACCCAAGAGAGGCCTTATCATACAACAAAAGTATATGCTCTACGATGTTCATAGCAGCATTGTTTGTGATAGCCAGAAACCTGGAAATAACCTAGATGTGCTTCAATGGATGAATGGATGAAGAAAGTATGGAATATATCCATATTAGAGTACTACTCAGCAATAAAAAACAAGGACTTCTTGAATTTTGCATGCTAATGGATGGAAATAGAAAACACTATCCTGAGTGAGGTAAGCCAGACCCAAAAATAGGAACATGGGATGTACTCACTCATATTTGGTTTCTAGCCATAAACCAAGGACATTGAGCCTATAATTAGTGATCCTTGAGAAGCTAATAAGGAGAATCCAAAGAAAAACATATACGCATCCTCCTGAATATTAACCTTCAGCAAGCGATGTAAGTAGACAGAGACAGAGACCCACATTGGAGCACAGGACTGAATTCTCAAGGTCCAAATCAGGAGCAGAAGGAGAGAGAGCACGAGCAAGGAACTCAGGACCTCGAGGGGTGCACCCACACACTGAGACAATGGGGATGTTCTACTGGGAACTCACCAAGACCAGCTGGCCTGGGTCTGGAAAAGCCTGTGATAAAACCGGACTCTCTGAACATAGCGGACAATGAGGACTACTGACAACTCAAGAACAATGGCAATGGGTTTTTGATCCTACTGCACGCACTGGCTTTGTGGGAGCCTAGGCAGTTTGGATGCTCAACTTACTAGACCTGGATGGAGGTGGGGGTTCCTTGGACTTCCCACAGGACAGGGAACTCTGATTGCTTTTTGGGCTGGAGAGGGGACTTAATTGGAGGAGGGGGAGGGAAATGGGAGGCGGTGGCCGGGAAGAGACAGAAATCTTTAATAAATAAATAAATTAATAAAAAAAAGAAAGACTCAAGCTCAACTAATATGTATGTGCTATATAAAGTGTCCACCATGACTATGGATATGTTAAAAGTTTTAATCACTGAAGGACCTCTAGGTTGTTTCCAGGTTCTGGCTATGACAAACAATGCTGCTATGAACATAGTAGAGCATATACTTTTGTTGTATGATAAGGCCTCTCTAGATGCCCTTCAATGGAAGAATGGATGAAGAAAGTATGGAATATATACATATTAGAGTATTACTCAGCAGTAAGAAACAAGGACTTCTTGAATTTTGCATACAAATGGATGGAAATAGAAAACACTATCCTGGGTGAGGTAAGCCAGACACAAAAAGAGGAACATGGGATGTACTCACTCATATTTGGTTTCTAGCCATAAACCAAGGACATTGAGCCTATAATTAGTGATCCTAGAGAAGCTAAATAAGGAGAACCCAAAGTAAAACATATAGGCATCCTCCTGAATATTAACCTTCAGCAAGCGATGAAAGGAGACAGAGACAGAGACCCACATTGGAGCACAGGACTGAATTCTCAAGGTCCAAATCAGGAGCAGAAGGAGAGAGAGCACGAGCAAGGAACTCAGGAACATGAGGGGTGCACCCACACACTGAGACAATGGGGATGTTCTACTGGGAACTCACCAAGACCAGCTGGCCTGGGTCTGGAAAAGCCTGGGATAAAACCGGACTCTCTGAACATAACGGACAATGAGGACTACTGAGAACTCAAGAACAATGGCACTGGGTTTCTGATCCTACTGCACATACTGGCTTTGTGGGAGCCTAGGCAGTTTGGATGCTCAACTTACTAGACCTGGATGGAGGTGGGGGGTTCCTTGGACTTCCCACAGGACAGGGAACCCTGATTGCTTTTCGGGCTGACCGGGGGGGGGGGGGACTTATTTAGGGGAGGGGGAGGGAAATGGGAGGCGGTGGCTGGGAAGAGACAGAAATCTTTAATAAATAAATAAATTTAAAAAAAAATGTTTTAATCACTTTTTAAAGAAGTACCAAATGTTTCTTTTTCATATTTCAATCAAGCAATAGTTTCGGCTTGTTCTGAAATCCAATATTGTCTCTTTTGCAATGAAATGCAACAGTTTACTATAATAAACAATGTTTTTAAATAGTCAATTTGAAACTTAGAAAAGGGGCTTGTAGCATGTCCTTGTCACTAAAGTATCTTCCATATAAGTGTGAGGATCTGAGTTCACATTTCAAGCATCTAGATAAAGCCAGATGCCGTAGCTCAAGTCTAAAATCCCAGTACTTGTATTATGAGAAGGATGGAAGACACAGGATGCTTCCTCGAAGCCTGGAGACTAGCAAGCCTAGTGTACAAAATGACAAAGAAGAGGCCCTGATTAAAACAAAGCAGAATGTGAGGACTGATACTTGGGGGTTTTGTCATCCACACACATGCTAGTGTATGCAAGTATATTGATACATACAAGCATGTACAGTTTGAAAAATAATACCATACAGAAAAATATGGTAATTAAAAATTAGACATTATCAGTTGGAAAAATTGCAGAAGCTATCACAAAATTAGAGCTTAAATCAAAGTATTATATACTAGAAAATCTATAATACAAATTCTATAATGCAGGATGAAAATAATGAATGGGAATGAAAAAAAGAGTAAAGTGGAATAAAATGTGCCTCATAAAACAACATATACCAGGGTAGAGTACTATAAAGTTCCATTTTCACAGCTTTGAGAGAAGCTAAAATCTCACTTCTGACTCTCAAGCTCATGAGTAATGTGGTCATTTCAAACTTGCTGTGATAAAAATTTTATAGTATTCCAGTTAAGAACATATGTCAAATAGACAAAGAAGTAAAAATCAAAATGAAATGTGACAAAACACTAAAAAATACCTCTCATCTGACACTACTATTCTGATTTGGGCTGGGAACCAGCCACCAATTTCATTTTGAAAGTTCTCTCTGAGAATCATGAAGCAACATGAATGACCACTCTGATTAACATCAAAGTAAATGCAGGAAAATGATCTACTTTCATCTTGATAGCACAGATGCCCTAAGGAGAAATGCAGAGTCTCAACATGGACCAGAAAAGATCACAATTACTGTGGCAAAAGAACAGAAGTCTAATTTCTGTAGTTAATAAACTGATTTGTTTTTCACAGAAAACGTATGAAAACAAAGCCATTCCTCTTCCAAAGTCCTGTTATAGAATATATTCAGTTTAGAGAAAATGTTATGTATTTATGATGAAGGTCAATATTTTCAGATGGTACAAGTATCTTTTAAATCATGTATTATGGGTAATGACACTGAATTTTTTAATACAGTTCTGAAAGGCCATATCCTTTCTTCTTTTTTGGCTCATATGTGTAAAGTAGCATATAAATAGCATCTAGTTAGTATTCTATTCAGCTTATTAGTATTAATTAGATGCATTTTGCTACTTGGACAATGACAAAACTTCGGGTGGTATTCCAACTCTCACTTCATTTTCTTAACTATAGGACCAGAATCTAATTAATTCTATTATTAATGGTTGTCTAAATTTTAGCTATTATTTTTCATAGCCTGAAGATTTCATAATTCTGTGTGAAAATAAGAACATCTGTCATCAATTAATATGTGTGTATGTACACATTTGTTTTTACAGTAATTGGATATGTGCAATGATACTGCGCCCAGAGATTTAACTCCTTGATTGAAGAGCCCATTGCCAAGCATGGAATCACTAAGATTCCAAATAAAAACAAACAAACAAACAAAAAAAACAAAACAAAAAAATCACCAATTTAGCTATTATTTCTGAACATATACTAAATTGTTTGAAAGTATCTTCTTTCTTGTTAAGAGTTTGAGGTATTTCTTTTTCCTTTCAACACTTGGGGGAATTAAAAATGTCTTCTTATAAACCATTACTCTCTTCGGAAAAAGACTTTCCTCTAGTGCAATTAGTGAAAGGAAAATGCATAGCTCCTTAGAAGACAGATATCCTTATCAACACACTGAAGTGTAATTCATCAGCCATTGATAAAATCATATTCTAGATTTATTTAGGACTGACTCAATTGTTTCCAATAACTCTTTTTTTCTTTTCAAAAAAGGAGGGGAGTAGCTGAAAATACTGATCTAAAATAATGAATGTAACTGAGCAAATGCTGTGTAATTCTGTGGCTGCTTTTGTTGTTTTCAGAAAAGTTCTTAAAAAGGTCTTTTTTTTTTCAAGACAAAGTTTCTCTTATAGACCAGAGCTGGCCTCGAACTCACAGAGATTCACTTCTCTGCCTTCCAAGTGCTGGGATTAAAGGCATGTGCCACCACTGCCTGTCTGAGAGAGGGTTTTATATTGCTCAGACAGGCCTTGAACTTTGTTGAACCACCACACCTGGGGTGAATGTTAAGGTGCATTTATTCAGTTTCAGAACTGCAATTTGCTAGCATTATAAATAACATTAATTTTAGAAAGTGATCATCCAAAGCATTCATTACATAAGACATAATTCATCACTGCAGCCATTACCTATAAACACATCATATCACTTAGACATCTGCACAGGAGCTCCTAGCCTATGGCTCTAACCCTGGGTATTCAGGAATACCTACAGAGAAGGCTTTTAGCTAGAGCTACATGCAGTTTGAAAGTGTGACTAAAAGCTTCATATAGTAAATAAAAAGGAGAAAATTTATGTCTTTGTTCTACAAGCCAATGCAGTAAAAGTAACAGAAACTACCCATCTTGATCCTATTTGCTAGGCTAGAATGATCTAGACATTTCAGAATGGATTGCTTAAAACAACATGCATCTGCCTGCAAAAGAAAAAAAATTAATTTCTCCAGTGGAGTTTCACTGGGTACATTAACCACACTTAAGGGCAAGTCCTATGTCCAGCAGTAGATGGTCAGCCCAGAAAGAACTCACTGGTATTTTTGTAAACTTTTTTTTTATCATTTTGTTTGAGCATTTTTATCTTACTAGTCTTTGTTAGTGTATTTTGGTTCCATTTTTTTTATTTTCATGTGTGGTTTTTTGAGCTTTTTCTGTTTTTTAAAATTTGTTTACTTATTATGTATACAGATTTCTATCTGGATGTCTGCCTGCTGTCTGCCTGCAGGCAGGAAGAGGGCACCAGATCTCATTACGGATCTTTGTGAGCCATCGTTGATGAGAATTGAACTCGGAGCAGCCAGTGTTTTTAACCTCTGAGCCATCTCTCCAGCTCCCACTTTCTCTGTTTTGGTTGTTGTTATTTATTCTGGTTTATTTGCTATTGTGTTTGCCTTTTTTTGTTTTCTAAAATAGAAAGAAGGTATGAAGTTGGGTGGGTGGGAACGTGGGAAAGAGATAGGAACAATTGGGATAGGGGAAAAACAATCAGAATATACTGTATGAAAAAAAAACCAATGAAGATCACAGCATTTTGTATTTCATTAATCAATTTGAGGGGATTTGTGAAGCCTGATGTAATTATCCATTTGTTAAAATGCATTATTCATTTAATTTATCTATGAAATTGACAAACAGTACAAATGTAATGCGCATACTCCCATTTTCTTCTTGTTTAGAAATTGTGGCTTACCTAGTCTGTTTTTCTTTAAAGATGTTTGTATGACACAAGCTTCATTAAATAATTCATTTTAGATTCTTGGCTTTTGCTTAGGAAATAAAGCAAGTATTTTCACTGTGTATAAAAATGAACTGTGTTTCTTCATAACATGACCTGAGCTTTAAGAACATCTTAAGTTTGTGTTGATCAAAACCCAAATGTTTCTAAAGTCCAATTCACAGTATTGATGAAATAGAATGACATTACAATTTTATGTGATCTTAAAATGTTCTGTAGCCACAATGTCTAGGCTAACAACTATTGAGTACATACTTCTGTACATAGAAATGGCCACTTATTGCTGACTAAAATTCCAAATCAAACTTTCTTCAATCTCAAAGTAACACAAATATGGTCATTTCAGTGAATAATAGGAACCCTGGCATCTATTAGTATAATTTGAAAATATAATTTGGACAAGATATCCACTATATCCAAATAATTAGATACTTATGCAAGATCAGAATTGTTTTTTCAAAGATAAACTACAAAAATACCTTCACCCTTAGTTTTCCTGTGCTATTAAACAGCTTGGAATTGCCTGTTGTTAGTGGTATTATTTGTTTTCTTCTTTGGAACTTTATTACAAATTATAACCAGAATATGGTCTCATTTGGCATCCTTTTGAAACTCAGCATGGTTTATTTGCCATTAAAACAACTTATGTCAATCTAATAATGAGAAAGAAACAATCAAAAGCTTTAGAACGATTTGATTGGTAGAAATATTTTTCAAGTTATTTAATATACTGCTCTAATAGAAACTTATTGCCTTGAGGATCTACAATACAAACAGCAGTAATGACAATGGATTTAGCTATCAGTTTAAAAGTCCAAACAGTTGGAAACAAGACAACCTGATGCCTTCAAAACTATGATAAATATAATAAATACTGTTATATGTCTCTCACGTACATGGAAATGGTTGGTGACCCAGATTTGCTTGTGAATATGTCTGCATATATAATTTAAATGATTTTAAAATATTTTGTAGTGTTGTTTCAGCCTAGTCATTTCTGAAGATAAAGTGCATATTATCATTAAGGTCAAAATATCTTATAAAGTGCTTCATGGGAGATAAATAGGAAAGGTCAGGTGGATGTTATTGCCTCCATGATTTTCTTTAATGCATTGGGTAGCCCATAATATAACTTGAACATCATCAATAATATAGAAAAAACAAGTAAAATTTCCTAGCTTAATGAAACAATAGATTATATATTAATGTGTATCTTGGTCCCTTATAACCATTGAAAGAATTTAGAATCTGTTCTGGTTTAATCTTTGAAAGAGTTATTTGCCTATTATTTCCTCTTATTCAGAAAATGACAATATAATGTCTAGGTCAAAATGTTTCTTTAGGAATTAAATGAAAGTTATTATATCTGCTCGACATTTTAATTTGGGTGGGTGGTTAGATAATTAGTTAGATAGATGGATGGATAGATAGATTGATAGATAGATAGATAGATAGATAGATAGATAGATAGATAGATAGATGATAGCTGGACATATAGATTCATGGATGATACATACACACATTAATACACAGATGAGATATATGTACATATGTATGTATATACATGTATACATAGAGAGATATATTGATACATACTTATGTACATACATAGAGGGATACATAGAAAGATATAGAGATATATGAATACATAGATAGAGACAAGACAGAGAGACAGTAAAGAGACATCCTCTAGAGCAATTAATTACTGGATGATATGATAATTGTATTTTTAATTTTGAGAAACCAGCTCAATTTCCAAAATGATTCCTAACTTTCTTTCCTACTAGAGTGTCTAAGTTCTTATCACAAAAGAAAGATATATTGGTGATAAATACACTAATTAGCTTTATTTAATCATCACACAATGTAAAACAGATCAAAATATCACAGTGCACTTCATAAATACACACAATTATTACTTGTCAACTAAAAGTAACTAAATTAAAATAATGAATTAAATAATCCATGCAAATCTGTTATGATAATGCCTGACATTAATAAATGCTAGTTATTAGTATTCATTTGTACTTTCAGTCTTTGAGCTACTTTAGATTTTAGGTTCAATGATTTAATAAACTGTCTTTGTGTTTAGATTAAATTCTATATGAAGATCTGTGTTTTGAGAAAGTGAGCATGTCAGCATTATCAAAATGCCTAGTTGCATGATGATTTTTTTCCTTAATAGGACTATTTTCATGAAGCTAACACTTTTCTACTTATCATAATTCTTTATTGTTTGGGAATCTCACATCATCCACCCTAATTCTGTTCACCTCCTTGTCCCACCATATCATCCCTTTGCTTCTCTATGTTTTCCACCTCTTCAACTCCTCTTCAATCATCCTGGTGCTATTGGGGGCCTTGGTTCACCACATAGTATACCATTCTGTCCAGTCAGCTTTACTAGCAAATGTTCATTGCCTAAGTCATCGGTCTGGTTTCTGCAACTTCATCATCACAGAGCAGCAATCCCTAATTGTTCATTTTTCTAATATGGAAAGTTGTATTCTAGAAATGCCACAGACAATTCAGTGTTGATCTGCTTCTAAGATATGTAGTTATTTTCAATAGAAATAAGATGGGTATGTGGCCATTGAGAACTAAGGAGTTCTGTGTGATCATACAAGACGAGAATATTTTTTCCCATTGAAGAAAACTGTTACTCAAATGCTCTAATCAGTAAATGATAAAATAACTATTCATAGAAAATTGTACAGTAGGTAGAATGACAGTACTGGTTTTTACACAGCTGTTTTGACTTCCTAAATCACTGAGAACTGATTTTTTTTTTACCAACACCATATTAATGAGTTCTTATGAGCGCTATAGCAAGCCCAAAATAATACTCTAAATTTGAAGGCCAATTGCTACAAACCAACAGAGTTTTGACTGCAACTCTGGCCTTTGATTTGGTAAATTGCCAGTTATGGCTATCATTGTTGGAATTAAACTGAATTAGTTTAAACTCTCACCCACTGATTTTTCTGACTTATGTGGTCAATGCAAACAGTTGCATTTAATAGTAGGAAAGCTAAGATAAAAATGTTAAATGCAAGAGTCAATTGCAAGGTCATTATTTTTTTCAAAGTAATGAAAATATAGTACTTGATCCACTGTAAAATTACCAGTTAATGATTCAGTCCTACAGAGTGGCTCTCAAAACTTGTTCAATGTACCCACACTGATTTCAGCAATGATAAAGTATCATTTCAAAGATTAAATAATGACAAGGAGCATAAATTCACATTTTACATGATGTTCCAAAATGAGTTTTAAAAAGCTTTCAGGAGAAATTCTCGGATAAAATAATGAGGAAATCTGTTCAAAGATCAATGACAAATATTTGACAGATTCCTAACAGAAAGAAACAACAGTGAACCATGCTTTTCTAATCAATATAACTAAATCAACATTTTATTAATTTAGAAAAACTTAAGGTTGTTTTCCAAAGCATCAAAACCAATTTTTCAAACAATCATAAATAACAAATTAATAAAATAAATTATCAGGTTGTCATCTAACGATAGAATACTGGAATATGTCATTCTAAAATATGCCACCAAGGCAAAGGTTGGTTTGAGCCAAAAGCAATTCAGAAGGAGCCATTCTCTTATTTGTCTAGATGCTAGACATAAGTTTACAAGGTGTTCTTCCTTTCTACAGGAAAGGACAGTCTGGTTACCAGAGAAAAATGCTCACTCCTTTTGTGCCTGGAGATGACACAAGAATAGTGTACTTAATAAACTGAACCATCTAGCTCCCATCCACCGTACTCTCTCAGGTTTCCTTCTATTTGCCACCATTATAGAGTCAAGCTCCATATACTGTTTCATTCATGGAAAACATGGTTTTCCATAGAAGATAGTATTTAAGTTGTAGCTCTAATGTACCTCTTTGAATTTTGCACAGTTCTAGTAATATTAATGAGCTTTTGTTCTGTTTTGCACTTGTCATCCCAGCTTCGGTTATAAGGTTGCCAGGTAAGAATTAAGACCAAAGAGAAGCATTTATGTTGTTTCCATGATCTGGGTATTACAAATAATGATGCCAATGCCCATCCTCCAAAGAATGGATAAAAAAAATGTAGTACATTTACATGATGGAGTATTACAGAGCGAAAAAATAATGACATCTTGAAATTTTCAGGCAAATGGATTGATCTAGAAAAGACCATACTGAGTGAGGTATCCCAGACCGTGACAGACAAATAAAATATGCACTCACTCATAAGTGGCTTTTGGACATAAAGCAAAAGAAAGCCAGCCTACAATTCACAACAAAGAGAACCCTAAGAGAGACATACATGGATTTAACTAATCTACATGGGAAGTAGAAAAAGACAAGATCTGCTGAGTAAACTGGGAGCATGGGGATCTGGGCAGAAGAGGAGCTGGGAAGAAGTAAAGGGAGTGGAAAATTGTATATAGGTCAATAAAAACAATAAAAAAGAACAGAGAGAAATTTATTTTCTTTTCCTTGACCAAATATGTTTATTGAATTGTTATCCCATAAGTGAAAATATGAAATTCTTCCCCCCAAATTATGAATAGTGTGAACGAATAGCTTCTGTTGTTTCTCATTGCTTGTGTTCTTGTCCAATAATGTCCATTATTTCCAGATTTGGGGAAAATATGTGCTGATTTCTGTGTTTGATCTATTTTGTTTAAGATGGGGTCTTGAGTATGTAGTTCCAGCTCCCCTTAATCACTTTGTGTATCCGGGCCAGCCTTGAACTTAGGATTTCGGGTTTCAGTTTAGCCTCTCAAGTATTACAAGGATTACACTGTCTACTTTATCTAGTCCCGTGCTGAAAACTTAGGTATTTTAACAAAGTTTAAGCCTCCATTTTGTCTTGAGTAAATAGTTATACAAACTGAGGTTGATAACGGCATCAGGTGCAGAATATAAGAGGCTGCAGAGTGTTCGATCTTAAATGGGACTTCCATGTAACATCCCCTCCATTCACAGATTAGGGATCATCAAGAAAGAGGGTCAGATGGGTTTAAGAGCCAGAAGTAGTGGATTAATACAATGGACCTGTTTTCCAGACACAGAGAGGCACTTGTACTTATGACCCCACGGTGGATGTTGTGTCAGCACACACAGACCTGCAAAGGCTGAAAGCAAACTCCCAGTATGGGAATGGGGCACACTGCTCCAACCCAGGCTGAGGAGCTATTCATACTTGATTACAGTCCAGAGAAGAAGAGTTTTCTTTATGGACTTGGCAACTAATAGGTACAAGGTTTGAAGAGTTTTCTTTAAAGATTTGGCAACTAACAGGTACATGGTTTTAAACTTATATACTATTCTTTTTATTATATCTCTTTTCCTAAATGAGGTTCATGAAAATATTTCACACTCTTTTCTTAGATCTTTCGCCATTTAATACTATCTGACTATATAGTACGATGCCATGCTCTTTTAAAACAAGTAGCATATTTCCTGTATCTTTTGGTGCTCTTTTTTGTTTTTTTAAGACAGGGTTTCCCATGTAAAAGCTGAGAATGGTGGCATGTGTCTGTAACTCTAGTGATATTGGGCAGCAGGGAGGGAGTCAGAGGTGACAAATAGCTAAAGTTTATTGGCCAGCCAATGTAGCTGAAGCCATGGGCTTTGAATTCAGTGAAAGACTCTGTCTCAAGAAACTAAAGACTGATTTAAAAACCTAATATTGATCTCTGGAAATCAAAATTCATGTGTGCAGATACTTGTGTGCGCTAATGTGCAAACACATACAAATGCTTATTCGCAGAGATGATATGCTACACACATACACACAGGTAGAAAAGAAAAATCCTAGTTAAGCTTGTTTCTTGCTTTTGTTGTTCTGTGAGTGTTACTATACTTAGCTAATTACTTCATGTTCCCTATAAGTTATATGCAAAAATGTTCTTTATTTTGTATGCATAGAATATAGAAATTTTGTATTCAACTAATTTACTGAGGCATCTCACTGATATTAATTTCTACTAATGTATATATTTTTAATGTTAGGATTTCTTTTTGTCTACGGTAAAAATATCATACATGGTGATTGGAATACTGCTACTTCTCTCTGCAATTATCTTCTGCAGTATTACTGTACTTTATCAGGTTGCTATTTCTAGTATATCTAGAACAATGGTATATAAAAGCAAACACAACTAGAGGATTAATTTGCTTTTTTATTTATAGTATAAAAATATTATCTGTGCCTTCATTCAAAAACGAGATTATTTTTAATCTTTTTTTGTTTATTTATTTATTAAAGATTTCTGTCTCTTCCCCGCCACCGCCTCCCATTTCCCTCCCCCTCCCCCAATCAAGTCCCCTTCCCTCATCAGCCCAAAGAGCAATCAGGGTTCCCTGTCCTGTGGGAAGTCCAAGGAACCCCCACCTCCATCCAGGTCTAGTAAGTTGAGCATCCAAACTGCCTAGGCTCCCACAAAGATAGTGCGTGCAATAGGATCAAAAACCCAGTGCCATTGTTCTTGAGTTCTCAGTAGTCCTCATTGTCCGCTACGTTCAGCGAGTCTGGTTTTATCCCAGGCTTTTTCAGACCCAGGCCAGCTGGCCTTGGTGAGTTACCGATAGAACATCCCCATTGTCTCAGTGTGTGGGTACAGCCCTATCATACAACAAAAGTATATGCTCAACTATGTTCAAAGCAGCATTGTTTGTAATAGCCAGAACCTGGAAACAACCTAGTTGCCCTTCAATGGAAGAATGGATGAAGAAAGTATAATATATATATATATATATATATATATATATATATATATATATTAGAGTACTACTCAGCAGTAAAAAAAAAAACAATGACTTCTTGAATTTTGCATGCAAACGGATGGAAATAGAAAACACTATCCTGAGTGAGGTAAGCCAGACCCAAAAAGAGGAACATGGGATGTACTCACTTATAATTGGTTTCTAGCCATAAATAAATAAAGGACATTGAACCTATTTTTAATCTTAAATGTAATACAAATTATACTATGCTAAATTAAAGTGGTCAGGGCTTCTTTTTTATTATGGTGTTTTTTTTAAACATGAAACGTTGATTCATTGTGTCAAAAATTAATACTTCACAGTTGAAAGTAACCAAAAGTCTATGACTACTAGATGATTTGGGGAATAACACACAACATGAAAATAGTTCCTGAAAATAACACAAAAATACACAAGAAAGATGAAATTTAGATAATATATCCAATGCAAGAGTTATGCAGAATTGCTGGTGGAATTAAAATGTGAGCATGGCCTGGCTAACCTCAGTGAGTCAGCAAAGAAAATGACATAAATCTAGGGAAGGTACATATAGGAATAAAAGAGAGATAAAAAGAGGGGGGAAGATAAAGAAGGGAAGAGCAGAGAATAATCAGCATGTTATATATACATGTAAGAGACTGTCAACTAAGGCTAATGAATAAAAATAAATAAAGGAAAAAAAAGTAGAGAACAAGTTCACTCTAAAATTTGACTGCAAATTTTCACTTCTGCTAAATTTGTAACAGCTCTAACTTGAAAACAGCTCAATGTTTTATTAACTAGCAACTGAATGAACAAATTGCCATTCACTTGTAAAATAAAACAGCAATAAATGCCATCAATTATTGAAAAATCTACAAAAACCAAAGAAGAGTGACTGCAGAATTCCAAACAAGATGATGAGTACGTAATTATTTAATACATATTCTTGACTCAATGTCATATTAAATGGTGAGACAAGAGAAGCATACTGTTCTAGATTACTTTTCTATTGCTATGGTAAAACACTGACCAAAAGTATCTTGGAAGGGAAATAATTTATTTCACCTTACATGTCATAGTCCATAAATGAGGGAAGTCAGGTAAGGACCTAAGATAGTAACCAGAAGGCAATATCTGAAATAGAGTCTGTGGAGGAATGTTACTTAGTGGCTTGATACCAGTAGCTTGGTCAGCCTGCTTTCTCATACACTTCCAGTGTGGTACTGTCCACAGTGGACAGCATCCTCCAACATCAATCATTTTTTAAGAAAAATTCCCCTAGGTATGCCCACAGAAAATACAATGGAGGCAATTCATCAGTGGAGGTTCCCCCTTCCTAGGTGATTCCAGTTTGTTGCAAGTTGACACAAACTAACCAGCATACCTACTGACAATATCAATATTTGGAAGAAGGTAACAATGTTGTCTTTCACTAAGACTTTTAAACCTTAACACAATAGGAAAAAAGAGAACACATATGTTAATGTTAAAGCAGTTAATACGTTTTATTCACTGATGACATGATTATAACCATAGAAAATTTGAAATGACTAACAATAAAACACCTCATGAAAACAGTAGAAGCTTTACAATATGAGCTAATATGTATAATCATGTAAGTCACTTTCGTACATGTCAACAGTAAACAAGTGAAATCGGAATTTAAAGATATCAGTATGAGCTACTATAGATACAAATGAAATAAATTAGATATGATTGAGGCAATTAGAAGATTACAGTAAAAGAAAACAAAGAATAAAATAAATGGCCCTTGTTCCATTTCCATGGAAATGTAGACTCAATATTTTCAACATGTTATCTTCAAATTAATGAATAAGCACAGCCCCAGTCAAAAGGCTAATATATTATTCATGGTTTTCAAGTTTATAGAGAGAGAGGGTAAGAGACTCAGAATAGCACACATAATAATGAAAGAAAACAAAGCTGGGAGGCTTACAGGAGTTGACTTAAAGTATTACCATGAAATAATCAAAGCACTGTGATATTGGTAAACAACAGACAGATAGATCAACGTTACAGAATAGGAAGCAAAAAAAAACAGACCTATATGAACAGTTAGCTGATCTTTGACAAAAGGACGACAGCATCAGACTTAAGCAAAAAAATATTGTGCTTGAACAACTGGATATCCTTATTCAAAAAGAAAAATTATCCAGGTGTAGTTTTTTTCAATTTTTACAAAGCATAACTCAAAATGAATCACAGACCTTGTGGTACTTAATTTTAGATGCCAGATTGATGATATTAAGAAACAAATACTTAGAGTCACAGACTTTCCAACAATGAAAAGTATTTGAGTCTGAATGAATTAAGTTGGGAACAATCCTCCCTTTATGTGGGTCAGTCTAATGCAATCACCTGCGAACCAAGTGAGAACACACACAGCAGACTAATTTGCCTGTCTTCCCCAAGAGCTGGGACAACTTGTTCTGATACCTTAGGCTTTTGGGCTATATAGTATTGTAGGTTTTACATAAATGACCTTTTGAACTTTCTGTCTTTTGTTGTTTAACTAAAATTTGAATCATCTTCCCAGACTCCAAGGTCCTCAGAACTAGACTGAGCCTACTATGAAAATAACTTAAAAGCTTAACCACTACCAGCCAATGCTCATGACACTGGAGGTACCCTGAAAGCTACAGGAAGAGGCAGAGAAAGTTAATCATCAAGATCTCCTGTCACTGATATGTCTACAACATATACTGGTGAAATAGTTTTACAAATGTTATAGGAGTAATTAAGCACTGTCTTTTTTTAATTTTTACATTTGAATTTGTTAAACATTAGGTTTTTTTTCTTTTTTTTAATTTATTTATTTATTAAAGATTTTTGTCTCTTCCCCACCACCGCCTCCCATTTCCCTCCCCCTCCCCCAATTAAGTCCCCCCCCTCCTCAGCCCGAAAAGCAATCAGGTTCCCTGTCCTGTGGGAAGTCCAAGGAACCCCCACCTCCATCCAGGTCTAGTAAGTTGAGCATCCAAACTGCCTAGGCTCCCACAAAGCCAGTGCGTGCAGCAGGATCAGAAACCCATTGCCATTGTTCTTGAGTTCTCAGTAGTCCTCATTGTCCACTATGTTCAGAGAGTCCGGTTTTATCCCAAGCTTTTCCAGACCCAGGCCAGCTGGTCTTGGTGAGTTCCCAGTAGAACATCCCCATTGTCTCAGTGTGTGGGTGCACCCCTTGCGGTCCTGAGTTCCTTGCTTTCTGATTGAATTTAAGGCTCAAGCCATGAGATGGAGCCTCTATCTAATACTGCTAAAGTGGCCAAGAACCTGAACTAGACAGCTTATGAAGACAGGGGAATAGAGGAAAACCTAATACTATTATTCTGCTAAAGCAATGGTTCTCACATTCCTAATGCTGCAAAGTTTTAATATAGTTTAGTATGCTGTGGTGACCCTCAACCACAAAATTATTTTCATTCTTACTTCATAACTGTAATATTGCTACTGTTATGAATCATAATGTAAATATCTCCTTTTCTGTTGGTGTTAGGTGACTCTGTGAAAGGGTCTATCGAACCCAAAGGGGTCATAACCCACATGTTGAGAACTGATAAACTATGGGGGCCCACAGAAATGGATCTGTTTCACCTTGACTAAAGGTCAGAGAGTTAATGTTTATTCTTGCTCCTTCAAGGTTATAGAGAGTAGATGTAACTTAGGGTGTGACTACTAACAAAGATATCTTGACCTAAGGTCAAGTATTTGATGTTTTGAGTATTAAGATGGCAATCACTTTGTCTGTTCCTTGTATTGTGATAAAAAATGTCCTTTGCTTTATTCACATTTTTTTGGATTGGGATATTTAAAGATCACAAGAAATAAATATGGGCAGATTTCAGCATTCACTGAGATGCAGTCCAGCAGTATCCTATGTCTCTGTATTTCTTTTGTATCTCTGTTTATTCTGCCTAACATTTCTTTTCCACAAGCCCCTACCTTGGAATGTATGAACCCATTGAGGTTGGACGCTGACAGATGTCGCCCCAATGTGTGACTAGGACAGTAAAGCAAAGAAACGATCCCTAATGACACACTGCTCTACTCATAGTTCAGTATCTCTGTTTGCCCTTATATCAGAAAAGTTTTTTCTTGCCGTAAATGGAAATTAAACACGGACATCCACAATTGGAAAATATGAAGTGAGAGACTCAGTCCAAAATGAGATATCTTTATTAAAACCCTCCCCATCATGATTAAGGCATCTATGTGGAAGAGGAAGCAGATATGGTATAAAAGCCAGAGATTGTGATTGACTCCAAGGAAACAATGCCCTTGAGACATAGCAGGATTGAAGCAAATATGAATTCAGAGAGACTGTGGCAACACACAAGACCTGTAAAGGTTCAAGGAAGAACAGATCCCAACATTGAAAGAAGGAACTGGACTTAGTTTCCAACCCAACCATTAAGCTATCTGCAATTAATACTCACTAGTAAAAGAAATCATTTTTTTTCTATATAGATTTACAGGGTATTTTAACCAAATGACAGGGCAGGGCAGACCCCAAAACAAGAAGTAGTTGGCCATCACCAAATGAACTCAATAGTATTGTTTGCCCCCCTCTTTTTGTCTTTTGTTTATTTATTTTGATTTTCATTTTTTATGGTTTTGTGGGGCTTTTGCCTGTGTGATTCTGTTTATATTAGTTTTGTTTTTGCTTTATGTATTTTAAAGAGAGAAAAGAAAAAAGCCATAAAGTTGAGTGTTTGGGGAAAAACTAAAGGAGCAAGGGGAAAAACATGATTAAATATATTGCATGAAAACTTCTTTCAATAAAAGATAGAACACCTGAGATGTAGCAGTTACAAAGCAGATTACATGGTGTTGTATAATTTACACATATTTGTGTTAAAATATGCTTTCTTCTTCTCTGTTGCTTTTCCTTCTTTTTTACCTAGAGTCTCACCACCTGGCTCCAACTGACCTGGAAATTGCTATGTAGACCAGATTGACCTCAAACTCAAAGGTACACCTGTCTCTGCCTCCCAAGGGTTGGAACTGAAAGTATATGCCACTTTACCTACCAAAACATTTTGAATAAATATAAATGGTTATTTAAGAAAGATAATAGTGTCATACATATTTAAAATACTCACTTTATGACATAGAAGGTATGAGTGACTTTGAAACAGCTCTTTGAAAACCTACACTTGATGAATCATATAGATTGACATAACTGCTTTTCTTTTGGAACGAAAACAATTCTCACTCACTCTCATTACTGCTAGCTAAAAATAAGCCTTGGAATGTCCTCACTAGCACTTCAAATTAAGGAATCTACTAGTCTCCTTTCATCAATGAGTCACAATTTTGTCATTTTTCCCTAAAACAGAATTTGGGTAGTGAAATCTAGTTTAAATTAGGCCAAGAATAAGCAAAGCCATTCTTCAAACCACAGGCTGCATTTGGCTACCAAAAACTTCACAAAACTGGCCTCTCCCTACTTTGTGAGATATTTCTATGCGTGAATTTATAACCGTGGGTTGTGGTTCTGGCAAATTCAATCATAATTTTATAGAGCATCGAGGAAGTCAAGGAACTCTTCACAAGGTAAAAATAAAACCAATAATAAACTGCTCAATAAGCAGAGTACACTGGAAGGACCACGGATTGTCCCTGAATGAGATGATACTGCTGCCACGAAGTAAAAAAAAAAATAGTTGACAAGAATCATATTGTTATAGATTAGATAATTTTAGTGACAGAATAAGTCAAATTAAATCAATATTGATAATAAGTTGAACTTTTTTCCACACCTTTTGCATAAGTATTTTAATTTTTCTACTCATCTTTTATGTACTCATGGAAAGAAAGCAACAAAAGAGACCTGAAACTCAAACAAGTGTAGGGTTTTCAGCCAACCAGAAACACGAGGAAAGGCCCTTCCCTCTGAGGACTCACTAGTTTCTCAGTGGCATTTCTTTAAACATCTTCTGTAGAGCTGATTAAATAACTCAGATTTAATGACTATGGTTTTCAAAGCATGGTTCTTAGACATGCTCTATCAGAATCACCTAGAAATTTGCTAGAAATGCAAATGCCTAGACTTGCTACCATACTGGAATTGGAAATCCTATCTGTGAATTCCAGGAATCCACCCTATAAAATACTCTTGGAATGACTCATACGTTGCATTATTCTGAAGTGTGTATTTTATCAAATATATCTACGTAGCATATATATCCCACTTGCCCCTTTATTGTACATGCATGCACATATTTCTTACATGGAAACTGAAGGCTTCCAACTAAATTTTTCATTTAGTGCTGAGCAGGTGGTGGTGGCACAGGCCTTTAATCCAAGCACTCAGGAAGCAGAGACAGGCAGAACTCTGTGAGTTCAAGGCCAGACTGGACTATAAGAGCTAGTTTCAGGATAGACTCCAAAGCTACAATGAAACGCTGCATCAAAAAACAAAACAAACAAACAAACAAAAAATGCCTCAATAATCCATCAGGCCTTAGTGCTTTAAAACTTCTGTGATTTTGTTTCACCCAAAATAATATAAAATGGTTGGCCATATAAACTTTCATCATCACCACTAACCTGAAAAGTTTTAATCATTATACCTTTCTACATACACTTCCATCTGCCTTCATTTCTTTTCCTTTTGCTTCTGCACGCACAATGTCAAGTGTAACTTTAATTTCCAAAGTCACCCACCTCTCGAAGCAATTCATGTGTACCCCCACAGTACTTCTACTATATTAAAAATAAACTACTCCTTTTAAACATTTCTTCAGTTATTATTAGTTATTATCAATTAATTATTATTAATTATTAACTAGAATCATCTCTTGCTTAATGGCAACTCTTAAAGGAAGCCCATCTTATATTATTATACCTTTATCAGTATAAGATACTAGGCCAGGCACACATAGATGGTACTCAATTAAGGATTATTTTAGCAACTATATACTTCTGGAGACATAGGTGCCAACTATCCTATACAAAATGAAAATAAATAACAAAAGTGAACTTGTCTTATTTTTTATAATTTAAATGTTTATTTATTGTGTTTGGATATGTTTATTTATATGTGCATGTGTTTCAATACACACATTGCACAGGCACATAACGTAAGAGGAAAGAGACAACTTGCAATAGTTATCTTCTTTTACTGTGGGGGATATGGTGATTCAATTCAGGTCATCCAGCCTGGCAACAAATGCTTTAACCCACTGAGGAATCTTCACCATGTCCAATTTTGTGTTTCTCAATTAGAAAGCTATTTATGGCCCCAAGGAAGAATAAACACAATAAACAATACATTTACCCATCAGCTGTAAGTAGTATGTTTTTTTTCCCACTTTGTTGGCAATAATATTGCTAATTGGTCAATAATTACATTCTCAAGTTAAATGGGCTTACCACTGATACCACTACATACTATACAGAAATAGCAACTGCCAATTTCAAATCTCTATTAAGATACTTCGGTTGTCAAGAGACCTGACCCTAGAGGGGCTCCCAGGTGCCCAAGCTGAGGTCCCCAGTAAGTTCCTTGGGCAGTTGAGAATAGGGAACCTGAAATGACCCTATCCTTGAGCAATACTGACGAATATCTTGCATATCATCATAGAACCTTCATCTGGTGATGGATGGAGATAGAGACAGAGACCCACACTGGAGCACTGGACTGAGCTCCCAAAGTCCCAATGAGGAGCAGAAGGAGGGAGAACATGAGCAAAGAAGTCGGGACCACGAGGGATGCACCCACCCACTGAGACAGTGGAGCTGATCTATTGAGAGCTCACCAAGACCGGCTGGACTGTGACTGAAAAAACATGGGATAAAACTGGACTCTCTGAACATGGCGAACAATGAGAGCTGATGAGACGCAAAGGACAATGGCACGGGGGTTTGATCCTACGTAATGTGATGGCTTTGTGGGAGCCCAGCCAGTTTGGATGTTCACCTTCCTAGATATGGACGGAGGTGGGAGGTCCTAGGTCTTACCACAGGGCAGAAAACCCTGACAGCTCTTTGGACTGGAGAGGGAGGGGGAAAGGAGTGGGGGGAGGGGGAGAAGGGTGGGAGGAGAGGGAGAAGGGTGGGAGGAGGGGGCGTAAGGGGGGAGGAGGGGGAGGGAAATGGGAGGCTGGGAGGAGGAGGAAACTTGTTTTTTTTTTTTCTCCTTTTCTCAATAAAAAAAGAAAAAAAAAGATACTTCGGGACGTATAACACAGAAAGTAAAATTTATGCCCCTTTTACAATTAACTAAAGTATTGAGATCACAGTAAAAGTCAGTTAAATGATAACAAAAATACTTCTAAGAAAGATTAGACTTTCAGTGAAAACAGTGAGACCTATAAAATTCTATTTTATTTAATTAACTGAATTAACTTTCTGGTTTGTTATCTGCATTGCAAAAAAAATGAGACTTAGGAACATACAAAAGGGAATGGTTCTCAGTGAACTGAACCATTAACACAATATCTAGATTCAAAATCTGGACACATTCTCCAAGTGTTCATAACAATAAGTACTGCAGTTGTGGGCTCTGCACACACAAAAGCCCAGTTTTGAATTTATCATAAAACTCATATTAATTAATAAAATAATCTCACATACAATAACTTGTTGGGGACTATTAGAAATCAGATGTAATATTCACATAAAAATATTTGGCTTGAGTTATTTAACTGAAAACTACATTACTTCTCTCATCAAACACTAGCATGGAAAAATGATATCACTCTATTGATATTAATTTGAATATATTGAAATTCAAACACATGTACTCGACAGAAAAGCCTTATGAAGAATATTTGTGTCTTGGTAATAGTTAAATAATGAAAAGTGGGTCAAAGTAGTAGTTACAAGCATTCAATATCTTCTTTAAAATGTTTTCAATGTCTTCTAACCATGTTCTCAGTTTTCATTGATCTTACTATTTTTATAATGCATTAAGAAAAGTGCAATGTTGCAATAATAGAGAAGATATCAGAAAAACAGAATATGTGGAAGTATCATGGATTTCAGGAGTCTAGTTCTTGGTTTGTTCTTCCTAGCAACAAACGTTCAACAAGCCACCTAATTGTTCACTTTTCTTTGCTTTAGTATTCATCTCATTAGGTCACTGGAAAAGTTCACCACAAAAATATAACTCTCAGTATCATTTATATGGAGCTATCCAGAAATAAAATGTTCTGAATTCTCAGAATTTCTGCTTCCTGTACCAATACTATTGACCCTAAAACACTGGACCATATTCAAGTATTGCCAAAGCCTGGTACACATTTTAGTATCCTTCATCTTCTCTTAAGATCTGATTTTTCTCAATAACGAAGAATAGGAAGAAACAGGAAGCTAGGGGCAGAAAAGCTAGTTTATAACTTAGGTAATCATTGCACGACACAACAACTCTGCCCTAGTAATTCTACCAACTTAGGTATTGTAAATGAGGGTGCAGTGAAACCACTGAACTGGACCACTCTGTGGGTGGAAAATAGGGTTTCCTGGAAGAAATCAAATTGTTGGTCTGCCTACAAGAATAGAGCGTTGCAGCTTGTTGGAAAAGTGAGTGGATTTTATATGACTGTCAGCAAGATGGGTATCATTGAGCTGAAACAGTCTGTTAGGATTAGTCAGGAACTAGATGCCCCTGCCCCACATAGCTGAGTAATGGGAGCAGATAAGGGGGGTATTGGTTTTTCTGGTAAACAGAAACCAGCCTTGAGAAACTCTGAGGAATGCTGAGTTTAGGCTTCTGTTTACCCAATCAATCCTTCCTGGATTACACTCACGTCATCATTTACGGTATTATCAGCAGCACTACTGTTTGGGGGGCCCACTTTGGACCTAAGAAATATTTTGTATAGCACTTATATGTAGATTTACTGATCATATATTTTGAACTCATTCAAACTTAGTGTTTGGGCAACATATAATAAATACATGGGGCACAGATTGGTACACAGAGGATAGCAAGATAATAAAACATAAATAACTATTCAATTTTACCTATTTTATGACAAGAAAATATATAAAACCCAGCAAAAGAGATGATAACACATCTAAGCAACTCTCAATTAAAACTGCTAACTATGAAAATCTAGGTTCAGAGAGTTTCAATATCTTTCATCAAAACGTTTGGGATCAAAAGTATTTCAAAGTTCTCAATTTTTACCATTCTGGAATGTTTCTATAGATCCTACTGGTTGACAATTTCACATCTAAAAATTTGAAATGAAAGTCTCCAAAGCCCAAGAAATATTTTGAATGTCATCTCAGGGATCAGGAGCACCTGCCTCTGGAAGTGTTATAAATTTTCCCAATGTAAACAAGGAAAGAAAGGCTGTCAGGTCAGCCAGACAAAAGAGTGATTTGATGACCTTACTCAAAGAGTGTGGAACCTCCAGTGTGAACTTCAGCACCCTGTTCTGACACAGTATGTGTTAAAACATCCCTGCAAAATGTCTGTCTAAAACAGACACCAAGGACTTAGTTTTCAACCACAGCAAAACCTTTTGTTCCTGAGCAAAATATTGCATGTGGATCAGATGTGTAGACACGATCGTTTGAACTTACGCATATTTTCTGTGAGAAGAATAAATAAGAGGACAGTATTGTTTTGAGCTCTGTTAGAAATGGAAGCAAGGAGAACAATGCAAAGTGCTTTTCCAATTTGGGGTGGGACTAAAAGTGGAAGAGATACTAACTGTTGTAGTTAAAGAAACAAATAAGTAGAATTCACTACACAGTATGATGTAGAACTAAAATTTATGCTTATTTTATGAGCATGACAAAATTATGAGGATAATGATTACAATTTAAATGTCATGTTTTCCCGAGGGCAAGATGATAGCATTGGAAAAATAAAGTAAATACATGGGCGAGGTCAGTACATAAATCACATAAATATAATTCTTTCAATTCAGAAAATTGTTCCAGCAATAAGAAAGTGGCACCATTTCTGTTTTATTATTTACAATGTTCTTTTCGTATATGTTTTATTTTTAGTAGATGTGAAGTTATAAAGAATATAATATTAATGAAGTTTAAATTGTATGTATTTCTCTTGAATATCAGTTGCGCATAAAATTTTGCCTCAGCACATCATGTGAAAGCCCCGTTGTAGATTGTCAATATAAATTTTAGTAAATAGTTGTGTTTTTTGAGGGAATATATGATACACAAAAATGTGGATGTCAATTTGTGAAGTCAGTTCTGACCTTCTACCTTCACGTGGGATCTGAGGATTGATTGCATTGGCTTAAGCTCGTGCCCTTAGACAACAGCTCATTTATCTACTGAACCTTCTTAACCATGCCAATATTCACAATCTTCATGTTATTTTTAATGTGTCATGCCCTCCATACTGGCTAGAAGGTAAATCATGAAGCATCTCCATGGGAACCGTGTTAAGTCAGTGAATGCTACTTCACCATATTGTTACCCTGGTAAGATGAATCATATCTTTTTAGTGTAGACATCCATGTCAGCAATTATGATATAAATGTGTTATCGTTCCACAGGCTGTTAAATATTTATAGACAAAAATAATTATATACACCCAGCTTGTGTTAGTGAAAAGTAAAGGTGCATATTAAACCTGGAAAAACCAAACAGAAAGATGTAACGAAAACATACATATCATGACAGCCATTATACACAGTGAAAAACCAAAATTATTATGTAACTCATTGGGAGATAACCATTATATTTTACAATTGACCTAATAATAAACATTTTTTATTCCCATATTTTTGTCCTCACATGCATAAAAGCATATATTGTGAAAAATTGCATTTGGTGATGACATTAAATCTGTGCTTTCTTTTTATAAGCCTAGGTAAATGAACACATTTTTTATAATATAAATTATATTTGTCATGGGTAAACACCAGACATTTCTTTGGGATTATAACATATCTACAAATTACACGGGAAGAATATTTACCTTGAATTAATCTTATCTTGAAATGGCTTTGTGTTTCTGTTAGGATAAATATTGTTTGCTTATCTATATAGAATGGATGCGATAAATGACATTCTAGTAGAAATTTTTGGAATCGAAGGTTAATATAAGAGCTATTTAGAAAAAGAGATAGGACTTAGTTTAAAATTGTACTGAAGAAGTGGAAAATATGTGGGATGTACCGCAAACACATATCTGGCTTCTAGTGACACCAAAATGATAAAGATATCTTTGACCACATGTATTTCTTTAAAACAGCCTGTCTGTGGCTTTACAAAGTAACAAAGATATACTTTGTTATGATTCTAAAATTTACTAATATCCCGTAAATGTACTTCTATGCCTTAGTGATGAAACTTTGCATCTCTATTCATTGTATCGCTGTATATTTACAGGACTGTATTTAATTTAACACACAGGAAACAATTATTTTCCATTTTTTGTTTTCAAACTATCCATCGGCTAATTTTTTATTTATTTATTTTTTCTATTTTTTAAAACTTACCATAGAACTAATTATCTGTAGTAATGAGCAATAGTATCTGGTCATTTAGGATACTAATATTTAACACTGAGATTACAGGAAAAATATGTATTCTTGAATAGACTCATATTTTATCCATTTGTTAAAAGTTTTCCTCTAGGTTAGAAAACTGCTTTCTTAAATAACTCACATGATATTTCCATTTCTCTATCAGCATTTAGGATCAAGCACTCAAACACATGAGACTATGGGGGACATATCTATTTAGACTACCACTTTATACTTCCTGGTCCGCATATGCTTGTAGCCATATCACGCATTTAGTCCAACTTCAAAAGTCCCCATAGTCTATCACAGTCTCTACAATGTTTAAAAGACAAAAGTTCAAAGTTTTTTTCTGAGATTCAAGAAATCACTTAACTGTAATCCTCCATGAAATCAAAATTAAAAAAGAACAGATCACATATTTCCAATATATGATGACACTATATATATACATTTATATATATATATATATAAATGTATATATATAGTGTCATCATATATATATATATATATATATATATATATATATATATTTCCAGAACATAGAGAAGGGAGCACATTGTGGGAGTACTGGATGCATCAAAGTAGGAGGCCAAAAACCAAGTGAGCAAACTCTAAAATCTGCATACCCATATCTGATGTCAAAGTGCTCGTCAAATCTATAGCTCCTTTCAGCTATGTTGACTGCCACACACTTCTTTGTCTTTTGCTGTTTATATTCCCTGTTAACAGCTTTCCTCTGCAGGTATCTCATGACTCTGGTAACTCCAACATCTTGGTTTCTCCAAGGCAATCCAAGCTTCAGTTTCACAGTTTCATGCAATAGACTCTGGGCCTCCACTCAGGGTTAACCCTGACACATTTCTGGCTGCATCAGCTTTCCTTAGTCACAGAGGAAGATTCAATACCCCTTTTCTTGTATCTTTGATTCTAAAGCCATACCAATGTGGCTGAAGTTGCCAAGTCCTGCTACATTTGGGGATGGAGCATGGACCGCTTGCTAATTACATCTTCATCAGCTTTCTGTTTTCAATGGCTTCTTCACTGCCTTAAGTGTCTGATTATTGATCCTAAAACAGGATCAATGGACCAGACTGGCCTCCTGCCTCTGTAGTGCTGGGATTGAAAGAGTGCACCACCATACCTGGATATAAGCTTATCTTAATTCCTTCCCACTCGTTGGAAGTTTAACTGGGTAGGTTCTTGCCCTAAGATCACTACTACCTTTATTCTATTTCTTGATATGGTATCTCCTTGGACACAGGACTTAGCTCTATTCTACTTCCTGGTGCTCCTTTTCTCCTCAAATTGCAAATTTTGTATTTTCCCTTGCTCAGCTTGCATCTTTCCATTATAGATCACTACTAACCACACAACAAAGTCAATACTAGGTTGTTTTGAGATTTCCTCTACCAATGGAATTAATACAAATCTCTTCACTTTAGCCTCATGCAGACTTTTTGGAGAAGGGCAAATAGCAGCCACCTTTTTTCCCAAAATATCACAAGAAAAGTTTCTAGGCCAAATATTAAAATTCTTTTCCTATGACACATCTTAAGTCAGGCCCCCATAGTTCAAATAACCCTCTACATCTCTGCCTTCCATGTTTAGTATTGCATTTGCATTTCACTTAGTTAAAAAACTTGGTCTTTTAAAACACATATTCTAATTTATATTTCTTTCCTAAAGTTCTGTAATGGAATTTAATTAACTGTTAATTTAGTGAGAACATTTTAAGAACCATCAGTGCAAACTCAAGAACTTGCTTCTCTTCCTACATGATCAAGTGAAGTTTTCAATGTTTTGCTTTTAAATACCATAATGATACTTGAAAGCATTTTGTAAAAGCAAGAAAAGAAATTTTGGTCTTTTACTTTCTATTACATTATGTCGGTTCTAACACTAAACTGTTTACAAGAGGAGAAAGATCCATGGAGAGGGTAGGCCATATTTATTAACAGTGGCAATGCAATCTACTAAAAGTTTTCGCTTAAGAATCTTCCATATCTTCTTAATAAAATGTAAAGCGTCCATTATCAGAGTTTTGTCACTCCTAAAACATTTTCATACAGAGATCTTTCTATATGCCCATTTTCTGAGTTTGGTGTATTAAATAGACCCTTGGGATTTATGTACTTACATATACATGATGGAAGGTAAGAAAACTAAATAAAACCATTTGGTTTATTTGCTCAAATCTAGTATGATTAAATCTAAATTCAAGTTTTCTACTCTTGACATTTAAATAGACCCCTTTAAATTGCACTTAAAATGCTTCTTTTTATGGTTAGAATCTTCCTTGGTGTTTATGTGTATAATTATCTGGGGTTACACTATGAATTATGATATAAATTGAGGCATAAATTAATTAGGGTATATATTTATGGCTATAGAAAAAGTGATAATTTATTATTTTATATAATTTTAAAATATGTTCTAGTTACAGACACTTAATAATCCAAAATTCAGCTATTTTAGCTTTTGTTAAATAAGTAAGAAGACAAAATATAAGTTTTATCAACAATAAGGTTCCTCATGCATTTTAATATTTGAAATAGAAAAGATAATTGACAGAATTTACTGTAATGACTTGCTGATATAAAAATCAAACAGATATCATTTGTAAATTAAATCACATCTCTTTATCATATGCTCTCCTGCATTTTACTGAATCAAAACAAAGTGTAACATATGCAGATTTAAACAGTCAAAACTTGAAACATAAGAAAAATAATATGAACATTTGAAATATTTACTTTCAGAACACATATTAAAAGTTCAACAAATATTTCATTTTCAAATAAATATAACATAAAATTCTTACCTTAGAAAATTGTGCATTTATCCATTTTGTGAATGTTTTCTTTTGAACATCTTCTCTTTCATCTATTTTGTAAAATAAACAAAATTAAAAGTTAAAACTAACTATAGGTATATTTTGCAACCAAAATAACTTTCAAGTAACACATACTAATTTTATTTTAAATTTAGTGTTAATGTCATTCATAAATGAAGTTGAATTAAGTGATGTTGGTATTGGGTATTTGATGGAAAAGTATATCTAAAATTAATTGATGTGGTCAGGTCCATAGTCTTTCAAATACAACAGCATTGACTAAATCAGTCTCATTGAATAAATGGGATATTATTCATCCCTTAATATTCTAGTCATGCTAGTGAAATTAAAGGAAACTATTTGGTAGTATTTATTTAGCAAATATAACACTGGGCCTTTCCATGTACTTTCTTTCCCATTTATGAATAAAGGATTATTTATTCATTCACAACCACTAAATCCTCTAATACAGAAAAAAAAAACTTCATATTACAAAGGCTCTTTAACTACCAGGAGCATGGCTTACTTACCTTTGTATTTTATTTTCTACACAAACTAAGAACTCAGAAAACATTATTTGACAAACATAAATGACTTAAGGGAGGGCCAATCCTACAAGGCTAAAATTTCTTATGTTTCATTGTGTTTAAAGTAAGGAATTGTAAAAGCAAATGGCAGTTCTTGGCTTGTAAATGAAAACTCAGAGGGAAAATTTCTACAGATTTATATCAAGGGATTAGGTTGAGAAATTATAAAGAAACAGGTTTATAAAAGCCATCATTACAGAATTATTTGCTTTTCTAAGCTTGAAATTACTATTGAGTTAAATTGAGAGAAAAAAATTCCATCTTCATTACTAAAATATTTTCTTCAATGTTTGGTATTAGTTAATAGTCAATAACCAGTATATCTATATAATATGTAAGAACTAAATATTTCAGATATTATTTACTTATGTTATAGGTCAAAATAATTGTTATGAAAATACCTCAAAGTGTACACATTTCTTCTCATAAAATTTTCAATAGTAAACTTCCATTCATTTCTTCAAATATTTAGAATATTGCAAAGATTTTTTTTTCATAACAAATGCATTCATATACTAAAATAATAGCTATCTTTAAATTGAAATACAGATGCACAACAAAGCTTTTATACTTATATGTAAAATAGCAGCAGATAGCTCTTGAGGGGAAAATTTTATTTTCCTTCATAAAATACATTCTTACTTAACTATGTTATTCCCATAGGCTACTATACATATGGTCAATTTCAGCATTATCCATATGATAACACACAAATCAGAAATAAACAATGTGGATACCTCTCTTTTGTTGACATATTTGAATAAATTAGAGTGATATTTTCAAACCTAACAATTCCTATCACCACCAATTATATACCATTCCTTGAAAATCAAGAAAATAAGAAATGGAATATTTTAAATGCCAGATTTTAATTGGCTTGGCGTGAAAGTCTAAACAAATATCTCTCAGTGTTATATAGAGCTATTCCTCCCTAAAAGTAAATGAACTTATTTGAAATTCCAATTTCTTTTTTCATTCAAATCCATGAGTATTCTATGCCACATACCAGAGAGAAGATGAGTATGCTATATAGTGAATATATTTTGTCCACAACAAAAATCATGTTGGAGCTTAATACATCTTGTGGCTATATTTGGAATTGAGATTTAAGGGGGAGGTGATTAAAGAAAGTTACAGAGACTGCCCGAATTGACCAATGCCATCTAATCGGTGTGGGTTCTTGCTCTCACAGAACTAGGTTAACAACCAAATATGTCATTAAGAGCTGGCTTTCCATGGTTCTTATTCACGCTAGAGAAACAGATGTCACTAGAAGATCAAAGAAACGATTTTGTCCTAGTACACATTGGTGAGCCAGTAAGTTTTAGAGGGTTAATTACATGAACATTAGAAATTGAAAGGAAGCTAGCTAGCTGTACCACCGAGAAGTTGTCTAAACAATTTATGGTAGCTTCCTCAGTAAGAGTCACAGCTGCATTGTAATAAGCTGTACCACTAAAGAGTCCGTTGCACGATTTATGGGGAACCACACCACTGAAGTGTTTCCATAAGCAATCATTTTTTTACCTCTTCTGTAACATCTAGAAGTGAGAGAACCTCTGATATATCCATAGAAGAAGGTTCAATAGCTCAGTGAGCCTTTATAACCCTTCCATGTGAGAAGATGAACGCACCCCCCAAAATAACCCATTTCCAACTATAGCCACATGAATGTATTATGTTCCAACATAAATTTTGTTGCTCACTAAATATATTTTATACACAAAAGACACATTTTCTCTTTGCTGTATGACTACTATGCTGTTAAGATCTTATAGCACTGATTACAAAAACAGTGATTGGTTGAGCAATGATGATGCCCCAAAGAAGCAGCAATTCATCAATGATAAAAAAGGTTACTCCTTCTATGTGCAATCTCGGAAAGTACCTGTTAGGCCTTTGCATTTCTGCAATGGATCCTTCACCAGAAGCTAAAAGAATCTAGAAACTTGATGAACTTTTAGAAGCATGAGTAAAAATAAATGTCCTTCTGAATAACTAGCCTAATCCCATACATTTTGTTATAGCAATAGAAAATGTACCAAAAGTACACAAGAACACTCAGATGTTTTAAAACATAACAAATGATCTCTAAAATATGTCATTTGATGATAGTTATGCCAAAGGCTTTTAGGTGAAAATAGAATTGTGATTTCATTTTCAATTAATTTCCAACTCCATATACAAAGCACTGGAGTCAGCACAGAAACCTTGACATTATGAGCAAAATGTTATGTACCTACTGTAAAAATAGCAGTAAGTGTGAGGTTCAACATACAAACATCTTCAGGAAATATCCTGTTTCAATTATCATCTTTTGTAGCAGAAAAATATATCTGCAATGAATTTCTTGCAAATGGTTTACTTTGGAATTGTAGCTTTTTCAATGTGATAAATATTATAATTCATTTTGTTATAACTACAAAATGTGAATGATTATTAGTGTCTTATTGCTCAATAACTGTTTTTAATAATATTTCAATCAATTTGCATGCTATTTAATACTTTTACATTGGAAGATAAATTCTGAATGAATAAAGCTGGTATTATAAAAAATCAATTAGACAATGATCATTTGAATCAAAGTCCATAGTTGATGGAGGAGGGTCATCTGTCTATTGGTTAATTAATAAAGAAAACTGCTTGGCTGATAGGTAAAGAACATAGGTAGGCAGAGTAGACAGAACAGAGTGCTGGGAGATGGGCGATGGTGGCGCAGGCCTTTAATCCCAGCACTCGGGAGGCAGAGGCAGGCGGATCTCTGTGAGTTGGAGAGACCAGCCTGGTCTACAGAGCTAGTTCCTGGACAGGCTCCAAAGCCACAGAGAAACCCTGTCTCAAAAAAAAAAGAAAAGAAAAGAAAAGAAGAACAGAATGCAGTCGCCATAGCTCTCCTCTCAGAGATGGACACAGGTTAGAACCTTTCTGGTAAGCTACCACCTCGTGGTGCTACACACAATATTAGAGATGGGTTAATCAAGATGTGAGAATTAGCCGGTAAGAGGCTAGAGCTAATGGGACAAGCAGTGTTTAAAAGAATACAGTTTCCCTGTAATTATTTCGGGGCATAATCTAGCCAGGCAGCCGGGAGCTGGGGCCGGCAGGAACACAGCCTGCCGCTCCTACTACACATGGTTTTCATTTTGACTAGATATACCTTTTTAACATAATTTGTTAGCAAATTGTAAAGAATAGTTTGTAATAATCAAAGAAAAAAAATTGAACAGATGCACACTAATTCAAAACAATCACAAGTTAGATACTCAATTTAAGCTACCCAAACTTCTATGCATGTTGTAGTTGCATGAAAGCATCCTGAATTTTTATAATATACAATTTTAAAATTATTAGATTATTGCCATATTGTCTATAATAAAAATGTAAAATCAGGAACAAAGCAAATGTGAAGATAATTAAGTAAAATATGTTATTGAAAAGTAATTGTGCACATTCCTGCTCAGTCATTTCAAATAACAATTTTTTTTCTCATTTTTCTTTTGAGAGTTTTATAACTAGCTTCCTCTCACTCATAAAAATATTTCTGAGCATATTAATTTGAGAGGCAAAGAAGAAAATCTCTCTTAAAAAATTTACTTGAGTACTGTTCTCTGGGGATGTCAGAGAGTGAAGAACTACTACTTCATAAATTGCTAAAAGTGATCAATATTTTATTTTATTCTCTCTATGGGAAAATTTCACATAAAAGTATCTTCCTACCATGACATAAAACATGTACATCTTCTCACAATTAAACACTTCTAGTAGTCATTTTTATTCAATATATCTAGCATTTTGTATCTTCTGAGATTAGTGCATCAACCTTTAACCTGTTATTAACTTTTATATTCTTGAAAACCTCAGGAATATAAATGTCGGATAGATTCAATGTAATATTCATGATTCACAAGAAAAATTACTGCAGGAAAGTGTTACTAAGAGGCACACTGAAAGAGCATTAGGTGTGGAGACCTACCTTCCATTTCTACTAAAAGATAGTCTAGAATTTTGGCCTTGTATTTACGAGTCCTCACTCTGTTTTCCTTTGAAATAAGGACATTATTTTTTATATCATCGACCCATTGCTGTAACTTTGTGTAATGATTCGTGTATTTAATTCTATGAGAGTCATATACAGAATGTACATAATTCTTCAGTAGTTTTTGAGAATACAAATGACAGTCAATCTTTGTCAAAGTTCACAACCTAATAGAAACTATAAATAAATGAAGTGTTTACAAGAGCAAGAATTGATAATTCTGAGAAATTAACGGGGGTACAGAGAAAAGGATATTGAGCTACTCGTGCACTGGAAGAGGCATTGTAGACAAGGAGACATTCAATTTGAGTCTCGCTGAATGTGTGAAAACACAAAAGAAAATGTTAGGGAGAAAATGATGAATTTTGGTAAGTGGAAAACAAAGAAGAGAACCGTAAGAAATCAAAAGTCATGCTCTTCATTCAATGAAATTTTATGTTGACTCACTCAAACTCATAAACAGGGAAATTAAGTGGCTTAAGTTGCAAGATGCTATGATAAATTCATAGAGGAGGATCTCTCTATAACCTGACCTTTTGTTTGCTACCAGATAAAGTCATAAAGCTGGACATTTCCTGATGATTTTTACAATAATAAAACACTGACTAAAATAGTACCTAATATCACAGAGAAAATAAACAATTCTGCAAACATGATTAAGCCCAATGCTAAAGCAATGAGATAAAACTTTGTGCCAAGAAATGTGTGTGTGTGAGTGTCCGAGTGCCTTGTTAGTCATTTTATATGTATTTGGTTTATTTCTATTGCTTAATTTATGGTAAAAAATAGTAAGTTTCCTTGTAATATTTTCATATCTGTAACATATTTGTCCTCTATTGTCTTCCCTCTTTCCTGTCCTTCTCCTACTGATATCCCCCTTCAGTAGTCATCTTGTTAGTGCTGGAAAATATTTATATTCAACAGGTTTATTGTTTAATGCATTAATCAAAAATGCCTATCATTTATGTGACACATTATAAAACTTAGACATAGGAGAGGATGTTAAAAAGTAATGATTCAGAAACACACATAGTGAACAATGACAAAGAGACATGATTTTATTTTATTTAAAGAGAAATATGAAGTCAAGTGGAAAAGCAATTAATATTGCAGATTATTCTATATTCCTAGTAGGGAGGAGGGGAAGATAAAGACATAAGAACTATGAAAAATAATGATAAATATTAGATAAGGCTATGCAATACTTGGACTCATTATAAAGGAAGGCTACAAACTCAGGACATATATACAAAATAGATTTGTCATGTTATTAATGATACAAAATGGCAATGTCAAGTCAAAGGTTAGACTGAAAAATGATATAAAAACATTTTCCATTAAACCTGAGTAATAGCCTTTGATCTTAGAATTTTAGATTTTGAGGGCATAAAGTGGCATTGGTAGTCAGTTTATAATGAGGAGGCCTAAACTAATTAAACTCACACACAAAGGAGAGAAAAAAAATGTAGTGTCAAAGAGGTCCCTCATTTGTCATTCACTGTGTAATCAATGTAATGCATTTTTTACCACTCATTACGCAATTAGAGTTGTTCATAAAACATTATATCCTTTCTCATTTTCAAGACAGTAGCTGTCCAGACCAGAACTACATTTCTCATATTTTGTATAGAATAATTTACATCTGATGCCAAATAAAGATGTTTAAGATGATAAAATCCATATTTACTTTTCACTTCTTATTTTTCTCCTCTGCAGATATTAATTCTATTAAGTTGTAGTAAAAAGAATAGTGGATCTCTCCCAAAGTCATTCACAGCCAGATCCCTAACATCTCTGAATAAATCATGTTACATAAAAATGGGGAATTGGTGGTATGTATGGAATTTGACTTGATAATCAGTCAACTCTTGATAAGAAGACTATCCTGAATTATCCAGTGAAACAAATAAAATCACCAGGGCTCTTAAACAGAAAACTACTTGGCCTGACAAAGCAAACCAGAGATAGCATCATGGGAAGATCATGACTATGCTCTGCTGTTTGGAGGATGAAGAAGGTAGTCGGACCTGAGGAATGTACAAAATACCTAGAAAGTACAGTAAAGGAAGAGGTTCTCCCTCAGAATATGTATAGAGGGCACCTGTGTCTCTGCTCACATGAATTCAGTTTGGATTTCTGAGCTTCAGGTCTGCTTGATAATAAATTAATGTAGTTTTAATGTCTTAAAATTTTATAAGTTATACAACAAGAATAGAAAATTGTGTATAATGTTTCATTAAAGCTTACAAAACATATATGTAATTACTCCTATTTGTGATGGACAATCCCTATGAGAAAGATAATCATTCTATTCACTTTTCCTTCCTGCTTACTGACAGAATGGAACATAGAAATGTATATATGTGTAGATGTACTTCTACTGATAAGTACTCTGATTTTTAAATTATATAGGGTTCTGTCATATTAAGAAAAATTAACTTGAAAAGTCCAGTTTCTTTTTTGTTAGACTCCATTCACATTCTTTGTATTTCATTAATAAATTTAGAAATAATTATTTTAATGGGTTTCATAATTTACTAAACAATATTTTTGAGAATCAACTGATTAATGAGATTCTCAGATGCTACAATATTGCTACATAACATATTGAGTGTAACAAAACATTATATTTGCAAAGTTACTAATGGATTAATATTCAAAATATATGAAGAACTTGTGGAACCAGATATCAACCAACAAATAATCCAATTTTAAAATAGACATATATGTAAACAGAATATTCTCAATAGAAGAATCTCAAATGGAAAAAAACCCACCTAAATGTTCAACATACTTAGCCATCAGACAAATGTAAATCAAAACTACTTTGAGATTTCATCTTACACTTGTCAAAATGGCTAAGATCA